>NC_141348.1:38667005-38872005 GCF_057382095.1 Aulonocara sp. 'chitande type north' Nkhata Bay | reverse complement strand
AATATGGAGACAGTAATTTATGTGTTTTTAACCGTATCCTTTTAGAAGGAAATGGCATGTTTGCAGCCTGGAATAAAGAATGGTTTTGGTTGCTGTTAATGTGCAGTAGTTTAGTTTAGTTTAGTTTAGTAAGGCTTAATATTAGTTTTGACTGACAGATGAATGCTAACAATACAGACAACTGGACCTTTCAAACTAGTTTGAGGCCTTGGTGTCTTTTAAACAATTTAAGTGCAATAATCGGCCAAATACTTCACTAGGAAGTCTTTTCCTTGGTCTTTCTTGGTGATGGTGTAAGCACCCTTTGCTACACTATGACATCTGAAAAACAAGTATAGAGAAAAACATCTTATTTAAGAGCAGTTTCAACAACACTATTATGATAAGTGAACCATAAGTTGTGGAGTATTCAGTTTTCCAGAAATCTAATTAATCAATGGCAATAACCATAATAATGTGGCTGAGCAAAAATAACCAACAATATTTTTCTGTTCTCTGTTTCTCTGATGAAACAAATGAACAAACAAGGCAGATAAAAATGTCTGTCAAATAAGATAGCCAATGGCATGCAGTGGTTAGTTAATGTGTTTCCTGTAAATCACTGTGTTATAATGTAAAATAAGTTAGTTTTGAGATGCAGTTAAGTTCAGGGGACATTTTACTTTCATTTCCACCACAGTGGCACCATTAATGGACTGTACAACGAGCAGGTGTGACCGCTTCCTTAGTATTGCCAGTTTTAAAGTCTGAAGTATTTAGCTGTGCGTTAGTGCAACTACCAAGGTGTAACGAAATCCACAATGATCTTAGAGAAGCAATTAATGCTGCACAATTTGGGAAGGGTTATAAGACCATTTCCAGACAATCAAAACTCAATCATTCTACAGTAAGAAAGATAATTTGCAAGTGGAATACATTTAAGACAGTTGTCAATGTTTCCAGGGGAAATTTGTCCCAGCAAATTCACCCCAGTTCTCAAAGAAAATGAAACAAACAAAACAAACAAACAAACAAACAAACAAACAAACAAACAAACAAACAAAAAACCTTTCAGTTCTTACTTCTGGTTAAGCTCTTTATGTTTTAAGGTAAAGTCCCTGCAGCAATCTTCTGGAACAATCTCCTTTTGGACAGAAGAGAAGTGGAAATGTTTGGCCATAATACAGAGAACCACAGTTGGAGAAAAGCAAACACAGCATATCATCACAAACACCTCAAACCAACTGTCAAGCACAGTGGTGGAAGGGTGATGTTTGGGGCTTGTTTTTCGCAACCACAGGACCTGGGCCCCTTGCAGTCATTGAGTCAATCAGGAACTCCTTTGTATACCAAAGTATTCTTGTTTGAAATGTAACCTGTTCGACAGTAAAACTGAGCTATGCAATGTTATCTCAAGCACAGTAACAACTACAACAGAAGGGCTGAAAAGGAAAAGGAACAAGATGTTGCAATGGCCCAAAGTCCAGACCTCCACCTGACTGAAATGCTGTGGCAGGAGTTTAAGAGAACTATGCATAAACAGATGCCAGCAATGAACCAATGAAACATTGTGAAGAAGAGCAGGCAAAGATTCACCCACAACAATGTGAGAGACTGATTTAATTCTAACGAAATTATTATTTCAAGTTATTCAAGTTATTGCTTCTAATTGTAAAGCTGGTTCTACGAGTTACTCAGTTGATATACTTAGTCTTTCACATATCGTTTCTGCATTTGGTTTAGTTTTTGATAAATAAATAATTAGATGGTGTAATATTACATGTTTTTTTTTGTTGTTGTTGTTCATCTGAGGCAATATTTAAGTCATTTTTGGATCTGGTGAGGACTAAATGATGTTTTTAATGACCTGATATGTAAAACCTTGGAAAACATCATAATGTAAAAGTATAATTCATCCCTTTTATGTCTGCAGAGAATCACCCATAAGCAATTTTAACCTCAGACTGCATGCTTTCTCAAGTCTTGGCCAGAGTGAAACACCTTTATCATGGCATCTTCCCAGAACACTAATTACATAGAAGAGTTGTTGAAGTCATTCCTGAGCAAACACGAGAAAGCAGGAACCACATTTTGACATATAAAAGCACCAGTGAGATTTGATTACAAGTCAGCAAGGACATGTGGCTCCACAGGAGTAGACTATGCTCCAGTGTCTTTTTAGTGAGAAAAGACTGTCAAGCAGAGGTAGACTTAGACCTCCTGAAATTCAGCTTTGTAGATTCATAATTTGTTTACTCATGAAGTTCTGTGACGCTGCCTGTAAAAATTTGACTCTTAACTGATTCAAATATCATAGATCTCTCATTCAAGGCTGTCTCCTTGTGTCCTTGAATCCAGTATTTGGCAACTTTCAGCATTATTACTATTCTTAGTTTACTATCTGGAAGACATATTCTTATCACGAGCAATCTTTTTGGCACAGTGCACAGAAAGTAAGTCTACTTTTTTTGCTTGTTTGTTTTTTGTTTTTGTTAAACCGGCAACTAGACTGAATCTTTTCTAGTCACTTTTTACTTTTATCTCTCAAAGCTCCTTAGCTTGGCCTAACTACTCATCTGAGTATGGAAAACAAGGAAAAATCATTTCAAGTAGCTCACTATGGTGATATCACTGAAATGACACCTCAGATTTAAACATTTGAAACATGAGAATAAGGAGATAAAGCGCATGGGCATAACTTGCTTTCAAGAGAACACTTCAGCGAAACTGGTATCAGATGTAGATAAGACAGTAAGGAAGATGCCCCCCTCGGAGGTTAAGTAAGGAGACAGTGGTACTGATTAACTGTGTTGTTTTTAACAGCAACAATGAAAAAATTTGAATTTTTGAAGAGCTAGTTAACCAATTTATATCTGAGCATTTACTCTTACGTGAAAAAATCTATACATGCTAATTATTTTATTCATTAGATGTTTGGTGGGTCATCTTGGTACTTGTCAAGTAAAAGAACCCTTTTGCTCACAAATGAGTTATTCACCATATTTTTGCTGACTTTTTAAAAATCCTTTTTTGATGTATCTGTTAAAGTGCTCTTACACTTAGGTAAAGCTTTTGTCATTAGAGATAACTACTAGGAGGTTAAATGATATGATATTTCAAGCATTTTGGATTCTTCAAGTTGTCTTATTTAATCATTTAGGAGCATGCACGTTGCTGCTGTCAGGCTTTTTGGTAGATGAGTGAGCTGGAGTGAGGCAATTTGCGCAGAGCAGAAAATGATGAGACATGTCAGAACAAGACAGATATTTTCAAGCTGCACATTTTTCTCCTTGCTGGAGACTTCTGCCTGTCTGTTTCGACAAAGAACTAAACCCACACACAAACACATGAACATGTTCAGGATTGCGCTTACACACACTTGTGTAATCATGCATTCATGCTCGTACATTTGTCCACTCGTGTATCTAGAGATGGAGGGAAAACACATACAAACAACAAAGTTCACCAGTGTGGCCTAGTTTTATAATAGAGAACATTTACATTCATATCTGTATTAAATTACACCTGTACTCAGTGTTAATCTGCTTTTAGTGTGAATATAATTTAAGGCAGGCAACCTAAAATGTACATACCCTGTCAAAGTATATTCCCTTAGAAAAATGATATAGTAATCCATCCAGTGTGGTTGATTTGTCTTTGTGGTATAATACAGTGTATTCTGGTAAACTTGTATTGCTAGATATTTAGTGACTCATACTGCACTCATCCATAAACGCAGGTGCACTCATACATCCTGCAGTGTGATATCTCAAAATCAATTTCCCAACAGTCTGATAAGCACTTGTTTAAGTTGTGAAATTTATCACGCCTGCTTTCTTCAAGTATCTTGTTAATGCAACTGTGGATATGAAGGTTGCTTAAAACGCACAGCTTAATACCAGAAAGCAAAGTACGGTGCAGTGCGATGCCTGTGGTAAGTATATACTGCTTTCAGCAATTGCTTTTTAAGTAATAACAAAGACTACATTAGTTTTAAAGGTATAAAATGACTCTCTTGATAAGAGCCACCTCTGTTTCTCACCCAACAATCAGATAGTATACCGCAGCAGTTCTCTGAGTATAAACATGCTGAGATATGAGCTTTATCGCCCTCATATCACTGGCATCTGGGACCTCTCCATGCTCTCTCTCTCTCTCCCTTGTGCTCTTCATGCTCTCGTTTTGCTCCTTTGCCCGTTTATCCAGCAGTGTTTGCATCAGCAGAACCGTTGTAAGTGGCAGTCACGCTAATTTATTTATTTTTTCTTGTTATATATTCTGAATAGACAGGTGCATGTGAGTCTACACACAAACACACACTTTATAATGCTTGTTTACTTTATATTTGTTTCATACACAAGCAGCTGCATATAAACACAGAAATGCAAAACATTTAAGTAAGCAGAACAGATCATGGTTTTTCTTTTTTAATAAATCAATTTGGTGCGAAGGCATTTGTCCACTTTATGCTGTTCAAACATTTAAAACAAGCAAATGTGTTTGCCCAGTTTAGCACACAAGCCCTAATCCACACTATGACAGATATGATTTCCACATTTGGAGTAATATTCAAATACAACATTTAGTTTACGACATTTAGGTTTCAGTAAAACCACAGCAGAAAATAGCTTTGTTGTTTCTCTTTCTTCCTCTTCCTGTTTCTCTCTTTCTGTTGTTTAAAGAGGAGCTCTACCAATCTGCCAATGGACACTGACACCTTTCATCACCACCTTCCCTCTTTAAGCAATAACAGCGTAGTGGCCGGATGCCACGGGTAGGTACTGTAAACATTCACTCCCTTTCGCTCCCTCCCTTCAACACAATGGCGTCCAACATCACAGAGGCATGCAAGTTTGTGGCTGCCATATGCCAAACAAGGGCTGAATAAATTGCTGGAAAGGAAGGAATGAGCAAAGAGGATAAAAAAGAAAAGAGCTGCTTTTTGATTAATTAATGATTAAAGTAGGACAATGAAGGTTGAAGTAAAACTTTGTCTGGTTTTTTTTTTCATCTTTATAATGAATAAATTTGTTTAAACTTTAAAAAATGCAGCTTGCTAGTGTTTCTATTTGTTTTTTTTGTTTTGTTTTTTGTTCGGTAGCATGAGACTGTCAAACTGCTATTCATGCAAGTGTTACAAGTTGCTTAAGTATGGCCTTTCCCTGTCAGAGATGAGCACATCTCCCTCTCTGTACACTATCCTGCACGTTGCAAACAAGTCTGGACAGCTTTGTATCTCATCCCTCTGTGGATAAACACAGGCAGGAAATGAATGTGGTTTTACAATGATTCACTCCATACTGGAAGCATTTGTTGTCAAAGAAATCCATTCAAAGCAGCTTTGGCTTCACATGTTTACTATTTTCTCTTGCTTTGGAAGATACGCATCTTTCATTTAGCTGATTCTTACCTCAAAAAGCACCTTACAAGAGATCCTTTTGATTTTTGTAATATGGGGAGTTGTGTCTAACTCTTTTTTTTTTTTTTTTGTTAAACAAAGGCCCTATTTTCAATTGGGTTTTTTTAGCCAAAACTCAAGTGTCCAGTTATGTTTAGATATTTTATTTTATCTTTTGCGTACCCCTTGCTTACCGCTTCACGTTCTCGTATTTATTCTCTATCCCATATTTTTCTCTTCTGCTCTGCTATCTTTATTAGTGGAAAGTCAAAGTGCCCGAGGACAGAATTTAAACTGTGCAGTACAGCTGGTTAGAGACTGTCGGCCAGAGTAATGAGCTTTACCTTTAGCTGAACCATAAAGGCTAGTTCCTGCTTATGGGCATTCCTGCTCTGAAGTGAGGACAACACACAAACACATGTGCATGTATGCTTAATATCCTATGTCCTGGTTGTAGCAGCTATCACTTTCAGGCTTTTAAATGTTTCCCCTCATCATGTGCAACTTAACAACCTGAATTGTTATTCTCATGTCGAGCAAGTTCATCAGTTACCGAACTTGTTCCGGATTACATCATTAGCATCTTCATACCTCATGACCTTAACAGGCGGCCGCTTTCATCTGACGATCTAGTATAAATTTCAAAACCTTACAATGAAACTAATGTGGAACTGTCTCTCTCTAAATTTGAGGTGATTTACTTCTGTAGCTTCCAAAATGAAATGTGTGACTTGTCAGTGCTTTATTGTGTCTTTTTTTTCCTCTACTATTAATATTTAGTTGGGGGATTTAATTTTCTTAATTCAGATTTGTGGTTTTCCTTTATTTGTTATGTTTATCTTTTTTTTCTTATACAGTACAAATATTAGTATTATTAGGTTTAAAGATATTAAAGATATTATGTTTAAATATTTTGTATTTATATTTTTAAATATTTTGGTGGATGGATGGATGCATATTACTTGTGTTTCAGTCTCTTTCAGATCACAGTTTTAGTTTTACAGCTTGGACTTTCACTTTTTTCATTGACTTCGTTTCTTTCTTTCTTTCTTTTTTTTTTTTACTGAAAAGCACCCTAGAAATAGTTAGCACTAGATAGTGAATTGCTAGTGAATAGCAAAATATAGCATTAATGGTATTAATTTTAACGCATTAAAAAAAAAACAGCTTCAGGAAGTAAAGACAAGCAGTTATTATTACACACGGCAAACACCAGGTACTGGATCTTTCTACTGAATTGTTCAAGTAACCAGAATCTAGATGGTTTATTGTGTCTGCAAGCAAACTCCTGAATGAACTAGCTACTTTTATAAAGTCTCCCTTTGTGACTGAAAGCATGTGCATGTTTTCACTACATTAGCTAAATAAGGTGTAGTAGTGCAGTATACCGGATACTCTGTTAGTTTAACTTGACACACACAGACATAGAGTGGACAAAAAGCTAACATGTGCAGCAAATTAATATGTTCGCAAAGGTATATTATACTAAAATGATAACAATAGACTCAAACTTGTCAATCTTTAAATGTTTTTAAAAAATAAAACGATAACAAACAAAAACTGTATCAACTGATTAGCCATGATCATCCCCAACTGACTGAAGAATTATAATGTGAATGGGCCTAAATTCAGTTTTGATGACAGAAGAGTTTGTCATTACTAGCATGACAGATGCCAGAGCCTGTGAAGTATTACAAAATATAGAAATAAATACATTAATACACATAAAATATGCTCATTTACGCTCAAAGTGTTAGTTATTATTATAAATAAATTTAACTGCAACCTGCAAGCATCTGCAAAGTTTACCCTTTACTTTTTACAAAATGCAGCCCCACAAACAATTTTTTAAACCAATCAAACCTGGAAGACTGTTGGAGCTCCCAATGAAAATATCACTGAACATTGTAAACCAGTAAAATTTCTCAGACAAGAATAGGGCCAGTCAACTCTAAGAGTACAGCACTTTTAAACTCCATTGTCTTTTGGCATTTTCTTTGTATAATTCATCAGCTACTAACAAAAATAAACAAACAAAACTATTGTCTGTTGTTTAATGTAAGATAAATACATTATTTTCTTCACATTTGGAAGTATATTTGGGAGTGGAAGGTAGTGACGGGAAAACCTGAAGTCTAGATAGCAGTGGTGGTAGAGCAGAGAGAGCAGATGGCTGAATGACACTTTGGGTGAAGCACCGTGAGAGCGCTGTAGATGCCCTAAAACCCACAGTGAAAGATTACAAAGAATTAAAAAAAATGGAGACTAGTGACTGATAGTGAACGCTGGCAAAAGGATCATTAGACAAGAGTTGTAACATTGAGAGCATGAAAAAAACATGACCAAAGAAATAGGTCAGCAAGAATAGGATTTAAGACTAAAATAGAGAAAGTAGAAAATTGCTTAGTGAACTCACACGTAGACGTCATGAACAGTGAAGAGAACGTGACCATTACTGCGGCCTTATCCTTTATTTCAGCCATGCGTTCTCAGACTTCATTCTGGGCTCGGGAATCAACCATGTGCATGTCAGTGACAATGAAGAACTGAGCAGCGAGACGGAGACAAATCAATAATCCCTGCTAAGCCATAATCCCATTAATGGTAACAACAATAAGCAGCAAATGTTGCTTCATGGGATTTTTTTCTGTTTTCTATTGATTCACAGTAGACTTAATGGACTGCACAAAAATGTTTGAGAAAGAAGCATCTGAGCAACTAATGAGACTACTTATCTCCTGTTGCGATACCCCCTGTGGTCATGAATTTTGATTCTGGTAAACTGGTAAACAGTACTATGCATAAACTTTGGTACGTTTTGTGTTTACAGGTTTGTTTGTTGACCAAACAGCTTGTTCTGATTACTGCACTCAGACCTAGGTGAACAAGATTTGCCTGTATGTTGGTTAGCAAGGGGAGACGGCAGATGCTTTTCATTAAATAGATGAGTGGCGGCAACCATCCTGTGTTAATTTATCTGTTTTTGTGTGCGAGTAAATGAGGAAGAAGTAAGGGCTTTTTACTGGTGGTGGACTCTTTGTACGAATTAGCTTATATAAAATTGTGGGAGACCATCAAGGTCTCTTCTACAGCTAATTCTTCTCCACTCTCTGAGAGTACTGAGATGTGGCAGGTTGAAAAGAATTGCAAAGTATCTTCATTTTGCTGTTGACACTAGGAGAAGCCAGCAAAGAATCACGTATTCCCCGAGAAACCAAAACATCTGTTGTCTGTGAGAAGAGAACACCAGGATGAGAACAGGGACTGAGGGGTCTCTACAATCTTGTCCACACTGGCAGTGGCTACAATGCTAACTAATTGGAAAGAGGCCCATTCATGAGCAAGCGAAGGAGGGGCATCTGCGTGGCAAGCCAAAGAGGAAGGAAGACAGACCACCTCATTCCCACAGGATGAGGGGGAAAAAAGGAAAAAAAAAAATAACAAGAAAACATCAACCAAAAAAACAAAAAAGAAAGAGTTGGTCCCCCTCTTCCCTCCCTCTCACCCGCCTTTCCTCTGTAGCTCTTCCAGTCCCAGACTCCAGACTAGCTTCATCCTTGTAATTTAGATTAATTTCTTCCACATTTTCCTCAGGGATTAGGCAGCAACCCCCCAAACCCCAGCACTCCTACCCCCAGCATACACACAGCATGCATGCACGCACACCCAGCTCACCCCCTACCATAGTTGCTTAATGCTCTCATTATTGAACTTCTTTCCACCAAATATAACTTCACCCTACCCCCAACCTTCGCACAAAAACAATCACTCACAAATGTAAAACCTCTCAACTGAGATCAGTGTGGATAGCTTGATATATGATTCTACTTATTATATAAAGAAACCATTATGTCTCATTTTCAGCTTTATTTGGTTCAATACTTAGAGTCAACTCAGAATTATTATTGCTGTTTTCAAATGCCGTCAACCACGCACTGCAATAAACATCCTTTGCAGCAATTACTAGCCAAAGTGGTTTGTCACGGAAAGATGAACCTCTTTGGCATCTTTAAAAGGTTTCTCATAAATAAAAGGTAGAGGTTGCCTTGGGAATAATTATGGAATTAGGGATAACAAAACAGCTGCTATAATAACAGATACACAGTGAACATATAAAAGGCAGTGACTATTGTCAATACACAAATTAGCCATGGTCTTTGACAACTGTTCACTGCGTCGCAGCAGCCAAATACTGACAGACTTACTGTAACTCAGGTGTTCTTTAATGCCAGTGAGTCACTCTGGGAGTAGACACAAACATTCCTCAGCCATACCGGGAAAGTAAAGCAAAGACACATTTGCTTTACGACTATTATGTTTTAAATATATTTACATTGACCAACAGTTAATTACACTTTCCTCTTCAATTTAAAACGGCCAGTCCATCGCATCATGTACAGTAAATACTAACTGCTGTCCTAGATGACTTTAAGAGGCCACATTTGCCTCTGTTTTTCTTTGGTCTTTTCTTGATTTTCTGCATTTTTCTAACACACATATATTATCCATTATATGCCCCATCCCCGCCCCCACCCCATCTGTTTTCTTTCTTCCCAAAATATATTTTTTCAGTTGTTTTCATTTACAAGTAAAATTGCAGGAGTGAGAACATTATCAGACTGGAAACAAAGAACTGCCTTCTGTAGGGGAATTCTACTGAGCCCTGCAGTAACTAAAACTACATGCATATACACACATTATTCCACATCTTTGCAAAACATTTTAAATTGAAAAAAGCTGAATTTTGTTTGGGTAAGTTGCCACATGTGTCATAATGAATAATACAGTAACAAAATAGAATTCATCTTCAGTCTGGACTAAACATAAGAAGCCTTTTTCTTTCTAGAGAAACTGATATGTAAGGTCAGTTTCTATTAGTCATATTAATATGGGTATTTCTGGGATTTTTTTTTCTATAACCAGTATATAAAAAAAATAGTTTGACTCCAACACAAAATAACTTACTCCCCACGAGGAGTCGACAGTGAACGGAACAATGTCACAGAACTTGAGGCTAGCCTTAAAGTACAACATCAACTCATTAAAGGTGTAATTCCTCTGCTGTTAAGATCAGATTCAGTACACTTACTTCAGTATGATTTATATTTTATCCTGGTATGTTCTTGTGCTTTTCCCAGCACTGATGCAGACCATGTTGCATCAACTTTTATCAGAATGCATCATCTCTAATACTTTTAGTCAACTCGCTCTCCATATAGCTCCTCATTCCTTACTCTTATTCCTCAGTGGCACCAAAATGGCACTATTAATCATGTAAAGACCGGATGGTTCCTATTTTTGTCCAAATGAGAGACACTTTTTTTATATTAAAATGATCATCTGGGTTGTGTGTTTACAGGGCCAGGCGTGTTTTAATTCAGATTTCTGATTTACACTACTACTCTCATCTGTGTGACTTGTCACTTATGACATGGAACGTTAAGGCTATGTTTTAACTCATAAAGTGGTTTCAGTGGTTGGGAGCTGCAAGCAAGCGATTAGTCTGACTGCAAATGAGCCTTAATGTACAACAGATTTCAAAGACAGGGAAGGGAAGCGGTTAACTAAAAGGGTAATTGTAAAGTTCTAAGTGTCCTCGAAACAAGTTGGGCAGAAATCTATAAAAAATTGTAACAGTAAGAGCATACAGTCAACTTGTTAGGCTAATAAGTAATAAAAACCAACAAAAAGATTGTCAAACAAGGTTTTAAAAAAAAGGGAAATATCACATCAAGTTGTCTCCTTTTTGGCCTTTTTTCCGCTCTTACAGTTTCATCCTGTGACTTGGTTTGACCTACATGGAAAGGTCATTCAGTCAGAGCTGGAATAGAATACAGCTACAGTTCAGTGAATCTGGAGTTGACAAGTAGCCTCGGGCATCCTAATGAGGTCTGAAGATTATATTAACATGTCAGATATAATCTCTAATATCTATTTTTTGAAAGAAAAAAAGTACATGAGTTCCTCTTCTTTCATAAGAGAAAAAGAAGTGAAGGTAACAGGTAAGTGCAACAAGTCTATGCTCGCCTCCTTTTCCCAGCTACATTAGGCGTGTCGTAAGAGAATTACTCACACGGTCTCACAGTTGAGAAGAAAACGTTTGACCAGTTGCGATGTTGCCTGTGTTTTGGAAAAACACGTACAAGGAATTAAACAAAGCCGTTCACCTGATGTCAAACGGAAAATATGATCATTGTATATGTAAAATCAGGTCAGTTTAACAACTCTGCTGATCATTTGACCAGCTCCAACTTTGTGAATGTGCTCAGTTCGAATTGATTCTACTGACAATAAAAGATTTGGGGGGGGGAAACCCCCCCAAAAAAAACAAAAAAAACAAACAAAACAAATGGGACGTGTGTACTTAACAGCTGACATCTGCCAAAACAAACTTTGTGATGTGACAAAGAGACGGCATAAAGAAACAAGGTCAACCTCCAATCAAATCCTCAGTGCTTCCTCAACCATTTTCAGCCTGTCATCAAAGGCACAAGAAGAAGAAAAAAAAAAAAAAAGTCTTCCTCTTTCTCTCTGCTAAATTTCACCCATACCTCCTCCACCTATTATCTACCCTTTCAGGGCCAAGCACACAAGCTAACACGAGTAACTGAAGGCAGTTAAAGTCAACCGCTGTGGGGGCAGCGAGCCACTGCGTTGACAGGTCTGGTTAAACAGGTTCTGAGGGGAAAGGCTGATACTTGTTTAACTGCAAGGTAGTTGCTGCTGCTGCTGCTTCCTTTATAACCTGTGGCTTGGTTTTTGGGAAATGTTCGTTTCACCCACTGACCCCAAAAGCTAATATAAAACATAAAGAGAAACACTGATGTCATATATGTTTGTGCATTTCAGTGCCGTTGTTATACCTTTCAATTCAGCTATATGTTCGATGTTGATTCATATAAGTGTTACTCCTACGTATGAGGGGCCGTACAAGCCAAAATTCATTCTTTCAAGCTGCAACACTTGCACCTGCAAACTTCTTTTTACGTGCACTCAAAATAGTGGCACAAAAATAACGCCATAGATAGCTTGCTGAAGAACTTATAAGAGCACAATATTGCAATGTGTGTTTTAAATATGTGTAAACATGAGAATAAAAATATCCAAATATAAAAATTAAAATAAAACTATGTGAGAGTGAAAGTATATGTATGTGAAAGAAGAATATATGTATGTGAGAGTGAAAGAATGAATTTGTTTGTACGGCCCCTCATACCTACGTGAAACACAAACAGATGAACCTCTGAAAAGCAAGGCCTGAACAGACAAGTGATGATGAAACAAGTAGACAGTTCTGCCTAACTTCCTTTTCTCTTAACTAAATTCTTTGCTGCAGCCACAAATTTGCATCTCATTATTCCCCAAGAAACTTGCAAGTAGGCTTAATGGCACACCTGCTCCAAACATATGTAAAGGAAATATTGGCAAGCTGCAGAGGATAGACGTTGAATGCTGAACGGTTAGTACAGTCGATTCAATAGTTGTCCAAGTTTAACATAAACAACCCATTTGTCCTCTCTAAGCTGCACTTCTTTGTTCATCACATGATGTACTTTTGAGGTCTGTGCTTTTACTGAGCAACACAGCTTATTTGTGAAGCTAAGTGAGAGCACATAATGATGGCTACTGTTCTCATTAGTTTAGTAGGGGATTTTCTTTGCCGTTTATTAATAGGAAAGTTTTTCAACACATGACTTAACCATCATCTGTGTGATATTGCTGAAAAAGAGGCTACAGAACAAAAGTGCTATCCATTAAGAAAAAAAAAAAAAGTAAGTGTGTGGCCTAGGCAACATTACTGACTCACTAAATCAGGCTTGAGGCTGTCATTTATTTTTTTCCTGAAACTTTAAAACAGCATTTTTTTTTTTAAACATTTTCAAAAATGTATATCATCCCCACTTTCTAAAGTCTAGTTTATAAAAAAAACAAAAAAAAAAAAAAAACAAAAAAAAAAAAAAAAAAACCTAACTGATTTACAAAAGTTTAACACATCGTCATAAAAAGTTAAGCTATGCACCAAACTGATACCATTATTTACACAAGCCCATTAAATTACAACATAAATTAGAAAATATTTACATCCAGGACAAGACACTGGATAAAATTCTATGCTTGGAATTTAATTTCTAAAAACATTTTTTAAAAGAAATATTTACATTTACGCACGCATTCTCACAACCAACACACAACCTGGCAGAAGTGGGCTTGTTGGTAGGTTAGTGTCAATTTGGATGTTGTTTTAATAACTTGTTCACAAAAAATTAATAAGTAAAAGCAAACAAACAAAAATTCTCACGACTATGTACTGTATGTGTTGTAAGACTGAGTAACAATGGATCCATGGCAACGCCTGTAATCCACAAACACTGAGGAGGCTTCTGTCATAGCAAATTCAAAGTGCCCCTGCTATGCATTCTGGGATTTTATCTATCATGTAGTCTGTTAAATCATTTTTGCACATGAGAAAAAGGGTTTGCAAAGTCCACATCAAAGTGAGTTATTCTCTCCTGCAAAAACCAGTGCTGCTAAACTGCTTGAAATGCATAATTTGAAGTCCAGACTTTTCTTTTTGTCATTTACATCACTATGTAACATGGTGCCATAATGCACACCTAGCAGCTAGTTTGGCATGCCCTCAAAAAAAAAAAAAAAAAAAAAAAAAACCCAGTCAACTAAAACCTAATGCAGCCACTAATACTGAGTGTTTCAGAGGGTGAAGAGATGTGCTGTAGCAGTATACAACTACAAAAATAAAATAATGAGCCTCTAAATTGGCATAATGGGGGCACTTTAAAGTTTTTGGTTTCTGAAAGAGCACAGGCTGAGATGAGAAAACCAACTGTCTTTTCTCATCTAGCTTCAAATCAACTCCCATGAACAAAAACACAATAACACTGGATCCATTCTGAATTAATGGTACAACTAAAGCACAAAAATAAAGAAAACTAAGATTTTCCATCACACATAACTGTCCTTTGCAAGTCAATTGAGACACAGGAAATAAGTGGATTTGCCCCCAGACTGAGCAGGAAGGAGAAAACTGAGAGGAATTCACAGCCACAGAAAGTCATCTTGAAATGATGTCCTCTAGGGAAGATGAGGGAGGGAAAAAAAAAGAGAGAAAGACAAGGGAGGTGGAAAAAATAGTCGCAGAATGCATTTTGTTTCCCCCTCATCTTCTTCAACAAAATGCAGGCCCTGTGGTTATAGCAGTAGGCCACTAGCAACTGTATGTAACTGCATAGTGGCTAGCATGATGCGGCATGTATTAATCCCCTTTTTAGGCATGTACTCCTTGCTAGGAATTTAACAGTATTTTATCGCATTACTTTGGTGTATGAATGTACACCCTGGTAACCTCTCTGGAAAAGTCATGGCTGTAGTTTCACTAGCTTATGACAAATAGCAACTGTGCTAAACAGCAATATGAACATAAATGTATACTTTTTTCCTTTTCTCCCCGACTTTCATGCATCACACAGACCCTGCTGTCCGTGGCAAATTTAGAGAGAACTGAATGCACAAACCTTACCAGTTCATAATGGCAGGACTTGTTGCCAAAAACAAATCTTTTGCACGTGTGAAAAATAACATATGCCATGCTGCTCTCCTCTTACAGGTTTGTGTGAATGAAGGCAAGACAAACATTAATATAGAAGTGAACTATCACTAAATGACAATCCTGTTGCTTTAGCAGACAGAAGAAGCCACACATGCCATGTCTGAAAAGGGCTTTACTCTTTCACAGTGCGGGCTCCCATTAGGACAAATCCAGAGCATTCAACACGCATGCCAACAGTAACTGATTTGTAGCCTGCTGTGACAGGCTGTTAAAAATCCCCAACCTGTCAAACTATAAATTTACAGTGTGAGCACACACATTCACACACAAATGCAGCTCTCAAAAAGACAATACCAAATATTGATTTTTAAAAAGGTCCAAAAGGGAAGTCGGGGCAGCAAGATTAAGTGACTCTGGGAATCTCAGGTTCATAGGGATTCTCCTTTAAGCTCTCATTTCCTGTGCTTGTCCATTTTGTCAGTAGATTTACTTCCACTGTCTGAGGATCCCTGGGTGTCGCTACCAGAGCTCAGGTACATCTTGTCCACTTGTTTGAGCGCTTCATTCAGGTAGTTCTGAAGCGAGGTCATGGCAGCACAGATGGCTGGAGAGCCAAAGCCATGAGTGATGAGACTGAAGTGAGTCAGGCAGCCTTGGATTCCAGGTTCCAGAATGGGAGCAGGCCTAGCGTTGCCCAAAGGTGAGCGGTCCTGAGTGAGCAGATCAGTAAACTCTTTGCAGATTTGCCTGTAGGTAGAGAAGCAGAATAACTAAGGATGTGAAATATGTACAGATTTGTGACCTAATTGGAAAATGGATAATACTTCAGATAATTTCGAAAATACAGCTTTCTATTGATCAAATACTTTAAAACCAGCTTTTGAAAAAGGTTGTCTTGCTACATCCCACTTTGCTAGGTGTTTAAATGCATGTAAATTAAAACAATGATTGAAAATACACTTACTTGGCAGCAAGGAGCATGTTCTTGCGCGAGTTAGCCTCATTCCGCTCCACATGTGGCCTACCCAGGTATTCAGCAATTGCCTTTGCAGGGAATTCGGTCTCACACACATAACCAAAGTCTCTTGCTAAATGAACAGCTTCACCTAAGACAAAAAAGAAAAAGATAATATTACATATAAGAAAAAAAACAAAAACAGGTTTTCTGTAGATCCAGGAAAACACTCAAGTTGCAACTTTATTGCTAACCACAAATTAATACTTGTGAATAAATATATATTACTAATACATATTAATATTAGTCTTTAGACAAATATTATAACAACATATCCTTTGACATACTAGATTGTTAAGCTGTCCAGGAGCAGAACAATTTACTAGTTTAAGAGCATTACATGAATAGTCCCATTTTCAAACAGATATACACAAGCATGAAGGCATAAGAAGTGAAGCAGCTGAACTGCAGAATAATCATCTGCAGTCATTCTTCTAACTCTAGGTAAGAAGAGCTATGCAGATTGATACATTTTTGTCTTCAGGGTGGCTCGACTTGCATGTTCATAAAGGGATTATGTGAATAAATGCTACCAAAACGGGCCCCGAGATGCCAACAACACCGCTTATTGATAGACATGTACAAGTCTTCAAATGCTGGCAGCTATTCAGAAGCACAAGCTTTAAGGTCAGCTGGCCCTCCTGGCAAGCCGAACACAAGATAACAAGGCTTAATTCAGCTTTGAAGGTCTCTAAATAACACAGGCCTCCAGTCATCTTCCTGCACAGAATCATCACCCCATTTATAAAAATTCGGCATGTGGGGAGTGAAAGAGGGAAAAAAATAAAATAATATCTTTCTATAGCCAGCGGCAGGTAAATGTGATTAAAGTGATACTGGGATGATAGAATCAAATGTCACTGACTGAGGTATGACTGCAGTTGTCATTCAAACTATACAGCAACAGAAAACAGTCACAATAAAAATCAGGGCTGTATGACCTGGTAGTATTCTTTCCATCAACAGGAACAATTAATTTTCCCTAACACAACTGAGTTTCAGAGGTGACTTTGCACACTAGGTAATACAAGACAACATGCTCAATGGAGTAACAGAATTAGTGCTGAGGTTTGTTGTTTCTTTTGAGTATTTCAGATGGAAAATGGTCATCTCAGTCTTTTATACACTATACGAGTTCAGTCAACCTAATTTTGGCTAAATTTTCCAAACCACTATGACTCACCAAATAATGTGTAGCTGACAGTCTGGCACATTAAACACAGGGGGGGGGAAAAAAAAAAAAAAAAAAAAAAAAAAAAAAAAAAGGTTGCAGTTACATTGCCTTTAGTTACCCTTTCCACAAGAAGTGAAACACACACACATACCAATGCCAATACACTAACGTTCCCACATTCTCATACTACTAACGCGACATTCCAGCCACTGCAAACCGTAATTATAGTGCGAGAATTTACTGTGGGCAAATGACTAATGTGTCATACCTTCTACTAGCGAGGTAAGTAGAGTGACATTAGCTGCCTTCCTTCTTCCTGCAGGCAGGTTAAGCCCAATTTTGTCCAGCTTTTCTCTCAGAGAACGGCCTCCATTTTTTGACTTGGCTCTGTATAAAGAGAAAAAGAAATTGAGGTCATTCACATATTGTCTTGACATTTTCATCAAATTATCAGTGGAGTTTTAAAAGGTTATTGTGTCATTTATGACTATTTATTTGATCCCCCTTGAGACCATAAATTAAAAGAAATACCAAGAGTTACAAGATATGTACTGTACACCTGTGTAATACACATTCATGTGTATAGTCTCAAACACTTCTGAAAATAAATTACAAGAAGATTCTCTTGACCTAAAATAAAATATTGAAACAATTCATGTTCCACTCAAAAGCACAGCAGAGAGGTATAACTCATAAATGCATTTTCAGAAGCTCTTGAACTCTCCACTTGCCATAGCCAATTCAGTTTTCTGCATGACTGGCAGACAAGCTCTCCCCCTCAGTGGTCGGTGAGAAGGGGCGCATCTTTGGAGAGACATGTGTGTTTGAGTGCCCCCACCCCTTCTCCCTCTTGTCCCACTACTAACGATAGTCCTATTGCTGTGTGACCTACTTTTAAGAAAGAAGAAAAAAAAAAAAAAAAAAAAAAGATTGTATATGTGGGTCTGTGGGTGCATGTCAGCATTAATACAGGCACATGGGAAGTGGTAAACATGCACTCCAAGTACAAAATGCTCCAGTCAGGAGTGTTAACCATGTACTGTAACCTCGAAGTCCCTCAACAGACTGCTGCACTACCATGTGTGCCATAAGGTCAACTGCTCTGGCACAGTTTAACATTTGCAATCACGTACACAGGAACACAAACACTATAGGTAGGTACTAACAATGTTGACGCAACCTATCCCCAATGGAAGCACTGAACCCAAAATTGCACACAACACAAAGAATGTCACAAACCTTGCAAAAAATAAAGAAAAGAGGAAAAATGATGAGCCGGAGCAACAGAGTCAAGCTGTGCTTTTAAAAAGAGCCTTTCCCATGGGCTACTAAGCTTTAGCCTACAGATCACTTGCTCCACGCCTTCCACAGCTTAATGATGGTTTATTTTTGAGATAATAAAAGTCTTAACAGTTTGCAGAAACCAGAAATTTTGAACAACTGAAATCATTTTGGATTAGTTAATCCTATTTTTTGTGAATCAATAGAAATGTATTCACATGTCATGTTAAAGATTTTTACGAACCACAAGGAAAAAGAATACTGTCTAGCTGTGACGTGGAATGAGACCGAGCCCTGACCTGCGTAGAACGCCTCCCAGGAGCGATGCGTTGAGGCATTCTGGGGGTGACAAACGTCTCTGGACTTCAGCCACAGTAACCTTGTACTTGGATGTAGAGCTCAGCAAGGAAAGACGGCCTGGTACGGAGCAAAACACCTCTGTGGGATTTGACACCATGCCCAGCAGGGACTCTTTCTGGAAGGGAAGACCCAGTGCGTTTCCTTTAGGCAGAGTGACAGGCCCTGGAGAGTGAGGAAAATAATGTTTGTAAGCTAAATACTAAAGTAGTGCAAAAGAACATAAAAACAGATTGTGGTTGGGCAGTCAGATTTGTTAATTACTGTCAATCTTTATTCCAGACTTACGATCCATAAAAAATAAAAATAAATCAGACAAACCAATCTGTACGTTTCCTGTTTATGTGCATAAGCTCTGATCTTTCTGTGTCTTGTGCGGAAAAGCGAGCAGAAGTATGCGTATGCTGCTCTCCTCCAATGAGGAAAGCCAGTCTCTGCTGTGCCAAAATATACAAGAAAAAAACATCTAAAGCCTTTTGAAATGTGTGGTTTTGGAAAGATCGGATGCCTGATGGTTAAACAGCTATGATGCCCTCACGTCAAACACTATCCACAAACAGGTACGCACATACAGACCGTCACTCATCTAAGCCACAACCTCGGAACCGTGAATTGATTGGTCTCACAGTCTTTGATCGAGCTAGACATTGTGATTTTTTTTAAATGTCATCCCACAACAAAAGCACTGACAGACAAACAAAACAGTACAGCACACTACGAAACAAAACAGCTATCTTCATCCTCACCCGCGAAAATTCCCCCCTGATAATAAGTCCTCTGTAAGCGATCAAGGTTCCTGCCACCTCGAAGTCCTAATACTGAGACAGAAATGACAGAGTCACATCAGTGCTTTAAATCTCCTCTCCGGCAAATCACTGGGAATGACATGCCATTGTTTACAAGTGGAAACCCTAGATTGCCCATAGCGTGCCCTTGAGCCTGGGAACAGTATAATAAGCAATCACTGATTTACGTAACAAATGCAGACTGTTTGGTTTATTGCACTCTGCAAATGTCGTGCTGCTTGTTATGTACTGTAATATTGCAATATTACAAAGCAACCCTATAATTACTAGCATGCTTTCAAAGAATAAAACTTTGGGACTGTACTGCAAAATATGACATTGTCAGCAAATCAAAAACATCAATTTTACTTTGATGTTTAACATACATATGAACAAGAAACTAAGGCGTGACGTTTACATTTTAAAATGAAACTTAACTCTACTTACGCAAATTATATTTTCTACTTGTCCACTGTCCACATACTGTTCATAATAACATGATGTTCCTTGGGTTCATCTTTCACTTTAAGTCTGTTTAATAGAGCCCTGATGACAAAACAGCAGGAATAAGTTTCTCCCTCAAAACAGTTCAAGTCTCAACAAATTACTAAACTGTCCTTCACATGCAAGCCTAATGCCACACCCACCCAAAAGCTGGTTCTGCAGAGCCAAACACAGCTTCAAGACCAACTCATAATTTCCTGCTAACATGAACTGAAAAGAGCTGCAATTGCGAGCTTAACACGCCTAAAGATGATCCAAAGCTTTGGAACTCATAGTCAACACAGTTTGTGAGATTGCTCAATTTCCATGTCATGTCAGCTGTAGCCTGATGAATATGAAAGGGATCAGTTCTTTCCCACTGGGCATCCATTCAAGCACCTTCAACAGAATAGGCTAAGGATCACATCGGGCTTAAATAAGTGCATCGCATGGATTATCATTGTATGCAGTGTAAGTACAAACAGAAGACGCCTCCTTTCCTTACTCTCTCACTGAGTGCCCTGACATGCCACTATAGAAGTATGTCATTTCCAAGTATATAGAGTTCAACAAATGAAGGTCCAGCATTTTTTAGTAATTACCACATATTTTGCTGTACAAAAGCATTCCTCTTCAGTTTTCTTTTTTAATTGCTCTAACAGTTAAAAAGTCAAAATAAATAAAATGTCACAACTCACCTTTTTTGATGACCGTCTGATCTGCCATAATTATACTGTGGTCGTCTACTTGCTGATAACAAAGAAAAGAAGCAGCAGTAAGTAAACACATGCATTGCTCTGTTTTGATAAGATGCTTGAGCTAGACTATTTTTTCCTAAGGTGGGTATTTTCTTGATATTAGTAATCATAGTCTGTCTCTTTCATGCAAAGCATATAATGTAATATGTTCCATTTTATAATAGAAATATTTTCTACTACCGCACCTTTAACTTGGAAGCATTTTGAATATATGTGACCTTTGGTTATATTAACATTTAGGAGATTTTAAATCTCCATATGGCAGGCGAGTGCAATAAAACACACTATAATGCATCCATTTACGACTTTTCAGTATATTCACTACTTCGACTGCATTCACACAACCATTTAAGCACAAAGCCTCAGTCTTTGCGCGCCTCTGCCTCAAAAGTATAATGTCAAGTGATTATATAAATCTAATCCACTTACTTGAACATCATCCAGCCCGTGTCCCATGTCATGCATCCCCATATTATCGCCAATAACCGACGACTCTAGACTGTGAGCGTGTGGAGACAGCAGCTCCGGTCGGCGGAACCCTTCCCTCCTAACCCCTGACGAGCCTCCCTCCAAGCCTAGGATCTGACTCGCGAGTCCGCTCCTCCCGTGTGCGCCGAGCCCCTCCTGGCCTTGCCGCCCAGGCCACGGCTGCTGTTGGTTCGACGATGGCGACTGGTGTATGGAGTTGATGTTGAAAGGGTCCCCGAGGTGAGAGTAGGGGTCACTAGACTGCGGGTACGAGATAGGCTGGTAGGGAGGAGGAAAGTAAGGGGGCTGGAAGTCTGAACTGGCCGAGTGTGAGAGGGAAGTAGACGGGCTGTAGAGGTGTTGACTGACCGCCGGCAGGTGAGGCAGCCGTGGGTTCCCATTGCTGTTACTATCGTGCCTTTCCTAAGGAATGGAGGAGACAAAGCGGCTGAGAAAGATGCCAACAACATGGCAGGTTGTCACCCAAGGAGATAAAATGTCAGATTATTCGCTGGCACGATGTCTACTGAAAAATGGGATTTAGACGGGATAAAACAATAACGGAGACCGTTAATTTGGAATTTTTCTTAGTACTTAGTGGCTATTGCAAGAATATGCAAATATTCTCAGCAGCAATCAGCGTCTCAGATTATTATTATTATCATATTTTATTTTGTATATAGAGTAACAATAATAAGAACACGACCCCACTTTAATTTTATAAGGAATCATAGCCGGCTTTAACTCTGACAACGACATCCTGTTTTCACTGTTTCGCCAAACTTTACTCTAACTTTTCTCCCTTGGTGCAGCACATCATGCTGCTTCTAATGAGTCACCTTCCGAAATTTTACCGTGATTATTTCAACCCAAAGGATTAAAAGTCAGCACCCACTTCTTGCCGTTAAATTCGGTGCCACTGATCTCACTTAGTGGAGGCCATCTCTTACGAAACTCACCTCACAGTCATCCTCGTATTTTACGTTGTCGGCTAATTTCCACAACATTTTGGCTGAGGAAAAAGTCTCTTTCTTGCAAATTTAAAAAAAAAAAAAGTGTAAAAGAAAAAAAAAATGGGGGAGGGGGGAAAGAAGCCCGCGAGTTAATCCAGGTATGAAGAAATTAACAGCTTCCTGGTGGTCATGAACCCGCTTATTCTTCAGCTGCAGCAGGAGGCAAAGTTGTAGGCGAAGGCTGAAGGGCGAACTGACCTACCGACTGAGTATCCAACTACAGATATGAGTTTCCACAGCCACTATGAGAGAAAAATAATCGTTGTCAGGCAATATTCCCCCCTTTCCTGCCAAGGCGCTCAGTACTTCTGTTGTGAAAGTGGGCGAAACCGGTTCATAAGAAACTTGACTCCCTCTTATGGACAAAACAGTGCTGTTCAGTGCAAACATGAGCATTTCACTATATCTGCACAGCTACTTACAGTGGGCGTCACCCTGTCCGATGATGTCAGTGAATTGGAAAAAAAAAAATAAAAATAAAAAATCCTGATTGGCGGGGTGATTGTCCAATCAAAATTCGGTCCGTCTGTAGCGCGTCTTTGCACGGCGTCAAATATTAAAAGGATTAAACATCCCCAGTGCAGTCTATATCCATTTTCCTCTCTCTCTCTCTCTTTTTTTTTTTTTTTTACCTATTCCTCGTGTCTTGCAGCAAATGCTGCTTCTCATTAACATTTTTACTTCTTTTATCTCCTCGGGCCCATGGGTAGTTGAACCTTTAATTTTACAGGGCACTGTGTTCTGTTTAATGATTATATTCTTGGGCTTTAAAGCGATTCATTGGGCAGAGATCTGTTAGCCAGTCATCAAAGAAATGATTTCTTGAGTTTTATATATTTACAAAATTGCACTTTACTGAACTGCAGGACAATGTGCTCATGTAAAATATTACGACTACGAGACAGAACCTGTGAAAACGTTGCAGTTACTACTGTACGTTAATGAGAGCTTCTTGACGAGACCTTGTACTGTAGTATACGCAGGCTTTACACAGTGTATTGCCTCTAGAGACCAATCACTTTGCTCGGTTTGAGCTGCTAATTTTAATAGCCTTCAGGAGAACGTCTTAATTTGAGGTAAAAACAAAAAAACAAAAGTTAACATTCGTGTTCTTAAAACCACCACCACTAAAAGTAAAACCCTATTATTATTATTATTATTATTATTATTATTATTATTATTATTATTATTATTATCATCATTATTATCATTATTATTAGTGGTAGTGGCAGTAGTATGTAGGTCAATTATTATTGGCCTGCATACATACTACGCATAAATGCAGTGATAGGAAACTGAGCCAAGCTACTGTGTGTTTCCCTTTTATTCCTAAAACCTTGTGGTTATGCTTTGACCGACTGGATAATTTTATAATCTTAAAGATCACCTTTTTCCCACGACAAGGCGTACTTACAGTTTGTATGCTTAATTCAGTAACAGGTATTCCAACAGGCCCGTGACATTTTGATGTTTCACATCAGTGGTACGTTTCAAACCGCAATAAGCCCGAGGGCTTAACCGCATTATTCTCTCAAAAAGCTCTAAAGCTCAAAGGATTTCGGCAAGCAGCCCTTTCTTAACTTCATTTAAATTTTTGTTGAGCTTTATAGTATCTCGGAAGGAGGGCTCTTTGAACTCTGGTTTTAATCAAAAGACAAGTAGAACAGACTTTGAGGGGGGAAATACATGATATAAAAATAACACCTGTTATCAGTTCTTCAAATCGTATTATGCCACCCCGAGGCTGCTCTAGTATTTTATCACTTTGTTTTGCATTATCAATTGATACGTAAACCAGTACGTGTCAGATTTTAATTTGTGAACTTAACGTGCGGAAATCCCGTGGCTTCTCTCCACCCAGCTGTGATAGTCCGCCCCTTTTTGTCCTCTTTGCCTTGTTGTCATGCCAAGCACAATTTATTTATTTATTTTAAATGCCCTATTTAAAATGTTGTTCTGTGTTGAAACAGGCACAGGACGGACCTAAGAAAGTTAGTCACGCTTGGCCGACCGGTAAGGTTTTGAAAAATCCTGATGCTCAGCCTGTCATTTTAATGACAGCCGACTCAGCTGATGTCAGGTGTGAAGACAAAATGGATCCGTGCCCGGACACATTCGAAGTGTCACAGAAGCCAATGACTGAGCTCTGCCTAGTGATCTGCCTGTTTGCTTTGATCCCAGACTTAAGAAATATAGTTCAAAGCTGGTTTATGAACTGATTTTAACACCCAAAATTTGCATTGTATTGATAGGTCTACTAACTAAGTGAGTAAACTACTAAGTGAACAACCCTAATGGAGATCACAGTAATATTGAAGTTGCTCCAATATGTGTTCGTAACTGAAGAAAGAAAGAAAGAAAGAAAGATAGATATATATAAACTTTACTGGGCGGAAAATCTACTCTTGTAATCCCCCGCCCAAAAAAAATTCAATTTAAAATTTATAACTTAAACTGTTTGCAGAAACTATTGAAGAGGTGGAAAAAGTACCCTATCAGCAATTTTACTGAAAAATCATTTCATCCTTTATTTCAGTTTTAACCATCAGCAGCTCCACTGGTTTGTGATCCAGTAGCCTCAAGCGAAAATACTCAAAGTTTCTGATGAGTTAAACCTTGTTATTATTGGCATTAATCACAGGTTATTCAAAAAGCGCATAGCGCCGTGCGACTTTAAACTGGGGATAAAAACGAATTTGTAACTGCCCTTTTCCGCAGCAACCATTTTGACGTGAAGCAGTGTACAGCCACAGCCGCTACTAATGACATTAATGAAGATTTTGTAATTAGTAACACCTGTAGTTACTTACCACGTCGTGTCCAAATGGCTGCTGTAAAGGTTTAGGCTATATAAGGAGGGACTCAGTCTTAAGGTTAACGAGAGCGCACGTTTGCACAATGCAAACGTATTAAATTAGACAATAAATATATTTATGAGTAGATCTATGATTGCTATAATTTGACTTAATATAGCCTAAACTAGGGTTACGTTTTTATTCTACTCTGAACAAGACTGTTTTTAAAGTGATCAGTGTAAGAAAGACCCTCCGTAAGTTTACTTTTCTGTTAGTCTTCCACTGATGTAGATATTAAACGAATAAGTTTAGTCTTTTAATAAGTGCATTAGAATTATAAGTTTACATTTTACATTAGCCTTTTCATATGCTTGGATATTATTGATGCCGTAGTTCACTCAAACATGGTGCAATTTAAATTCCTTCTATATTCAGGTTATTTTTAACTGGAAGCTACTAGTTAAATCAGCGAAGGTTAAAAGATAATCCACAGGCCTCCGTCCTGTTCAAGCAGGATGTCAACCAATTTGCATTAGTTTTTCACCCTTATTGCTCACTCCGTGGCCTCTCGCACGCAACAATCTCCCAATGCCTGCGCCTTCTGACAGGGACCTGATCTTCAAGGTGGTTTTTGACAAAACAGGGAGCTGATCTGCAAGGTGACTTTTACGGGAAACCCTGTGAAGCTTGTGATATTTGAAAGTTGCCATTTTATACCCTACAGCTGTAATTAGTCAGGCTTGTTAAATTTAATGACAGAGGTGGAAGTGCATGAATTCATTGTTCAAATTTTTAAGAGTGTGGCTGTAAAAACGGACTCTAAGCTAACCTATATTAAGATGAAGTGAGGCTGATCGTCTACCGAGCTCTGTGAGGAGTGTGTCGGGCCCGAACAGCACCAGCCCAATTTAACTCCTTGTTATGGTGGGAAGTAATAAAACAAAAGCGATAAACACGATACAGGCTTGGTCAAATTAGATCATCTGTAAGAGGAAAATACAGGAGGCAGCCAACTCACCCTCCAGTCTATCCTCTCCAGTACAGACATCTGCAAGGCTCCAGTCGCAGTAATCCCGCTGAGCTGCAGCGAATGAGTGAAACCATGAGTTTTACATTGCCGACTTCACCTGACTGCAACGCAGGACGCATGCGCACTCTAATGAACTGCACCTGAGTGGACAAATCAAAATTTATTGCCAAACCGTTTATGGAAATTTGCATATACGGTTTGTGTAAAACAACGTGTACATTAATTTATTAATATGAGGAAAGCTGGTACGAAAGACTAAAAAAAAAAAAAAAAACACTGAGGAAAACAAACATGATGCACAGAATTAGACTTATAACCGAGACAGTACTACAGTTAAACTTATCATTGTATTCTAGTTTTGAGTGTAAAAAAAATAAATAAAAATAAAGTTACGGAGGATAAAATTAATGAATACGTGGAAAAAAAGAAGTATGGAAAATTCAAGATAAGGCAATTCCAGCCCAGCCCTAAAGCCACAGCGCCTCGGGGTGACCACAAGAATCTGCTTTCAAAAGCCACTGAAGCTTTTTAAGGTGTATAGTCCCTGTTATCTGATCTCCAGAAGATTTCAGCTTAAACTATTGAACAGATCAAAGTGTCTTTGCTGTGTGGTTAAGAATGCAGCTGATATATCTTGATCTGGGGAGGGGGGGGAAGACGTCTACCTGTGGTCTGACACCTGTTTAATCGATTTTTAAAAAATGGTGGAATGACACATTTTCCCCCAGATTAATTTAATTCCAACAATAAGACCTTAATTTAAAACCGTGTGCTACTGTTAAAAAATAAAGATCTTCTAATATATAAATTTTGTTGTTACGTTCTTGAGTAAAACAAAAATTAAGGGTGGAGGGGGAAAAAATCTACAATTTAGCAAATCTGACGTTATGTGTTGGTGAAATAATTCAAACCAATATAAGCAAACAATAAATTGTTCCGTGTAGTTGGTATTTATTATATCTTTCCAAAAAACCACAACAAAACACCAATTTCGTTTTATTATAGTCCCCCATGACCACTAAAGAGGCCTAAATAATAAATATATTTTTTTTTCATTCGCAAGTCTTTATTATAACTATCAACTAAATTAAAATGCTTGTTTCCTAATCAGTGTTGAATGCTTTGTTTGATAAAATGCCGCACTAAGTGATCCAAACGTGAAAGAAAGAAAACAGCAGACTACCAGGAAAATCTCTGGATGGAAACAGTTCTGTTATTCTAAAGTTTTAGCCACCATAATTTGATCATTTGTGGTGTAACGAGAAGCAGGCTTTGTACACCCTTTGTATGCTGTTTTCTTTACGCCGAGTATAAAATCTCAGCGCGGTACTTGCGCCTGTGCTGTCACCTAGGGGCCGCATCTTTTCATTACCACAGGACTGCAGTAGTAGCCTGTTTTGTAGTGGCTGTGGAGTAAGTAGCTACTCTGGGTGGACCTATTCAGAGATCAGCTCAACATATTACATCTACGGTACTTAATTTTCAGTTATTTAAGTTATTTAGGTATTTACATTACATGCCATGATTACTTCAGCAGTGAGAAAAATAGCTTATTGGCATGGCATATTACTTTTTATTGCCATTTTCACATATGTGTGTGTGTAAGAATGATTGTTGCAGAGGTAGTACTGTATAGCAGATGGCACTAAAAGCAACCAATAAAATGTTGAAGGTAAAAAATTTTTACATTTTCTCGATCACACAAGTCAATCATCTAATTGCAACCCAATCATGCGTTTCCCTATATGGAAAATTAGACAGGAAAAACCCGGCAAACATTAACTCAGGATGCAGTAAAAGTCTGACAGAGTATCACAAAGCAAGAAAGACCATATTTAACATTCACAGGTTCTGGATATCAGCTGTTGAAACCAGAGGTTTCTCAGAGTATTTTATTACCATCAATTTGTCCAGTTTTTATAAACCTTAACTTTGTAGTCAGGGACAAAAATATTTGAACCCCTGCTAATTTTATGAGTTTGCCAAATAACAAAGAAATGATCAGTCTATAATTTCAATGGTAGGTTTATTTGAACAGTGAGAGACAGAACATTAACAAAAAAAAACCCCACATTTCAGTAAAGGTATAAATTCCTTCGCATATTCATGAAGGAAACAAGTATCAGCAAGATTTCTTAATACAGGTAATGAGTTGACATTAGGAGCCTTCTCAACTCGTTACCTGTATAAAAGATAGCTGTCCATAGCAGCAATCAATCTATCCAGATTCCAAACTCTGCACCATGAAGACCAAAGAGCTTTCCAAGGATGTCAGTGGTCCAAGGATGTGTCGACAGCACTCTGGGCGCCCTTTCCTCATATTGTAAAACACATGTAAAAAACCTCGGCGTCTACATTGATGGTTCTTTTAAATTGAATAAGCAGGTGAGTGCAGTAGTTCAGTCCTGTTTTTTTCAGTTAAGACAGCTAGCCAAGGTAAAGCCATACCTTCCGGCTAACGTCTTTGAGCGTGTTATTCACCCTTTTCTTACTTGCAGATTAGACTACTGCAATTCATTGTATTATGGTCTAGATCAGGCCACCATCCATCGTCTTCAGATGGTTCAAAATGCAGCTGCTCGCCTGCTAACTGGTACCAAACGAAGAGAGCATATAACCCCAGTTTTAGCTTCTTTACACTGGCTTCCTGTCTCCTACAGGATCCAATTTAAACTTCTACTTTTTGTTTTTAAGTCACTTAATGCTCGGGCCCCTCCTTACCTGTCTGAGCTCCTCTCTGCCTATGCTCCAGGAAAAACCACGAGGTCTAGCTCAAAACTAATGCTGTCCATCCCACGGACTAACCTCAAATCCCGTGGTGATAGATCCTTCTCTGTGGCAGGTCCCAGACTTTGGAATAGTCTCCCCTTAAATATTAGATCTGCACAAACACTTGAGCAATTTAAATCATCACTAAAGACACATTTCTATGCCCTGGCTTTTAACACACTATGACCCAAGCATTTTGGTCTTATTTGAATTAGTTTAGTTATTGTTTTAATTCTTTTACTGTCCTATTATTGTTTTTTACTGTTATTATTGTATTACATTGTTGCTTTTTAATACCATTTTTATATTGTTAAGCACTTTGTGCAGCATCGGCTGTTTGAAATGTGCTATATAAATAAATTTGACCTTGACCTACACAAGGCTGGAATGGGCTACAAGACCATCGCCAAGCAGCAAGGTGAGAAGGTGGCAAATGGAAGAACCATAAAATAACTGCCAGTCTCCATTGTTCTGGAGCTCCACACAAGATCTCACCTCGTGGAGTTTCAGTGATAATGAGAATGTTGAGGAACCAGCCCAGAAATACTCAGAAGGAACTTGTCAATGATTTCAAGGTAGGTGGGACGATAGTCACCAAGAAAACAGTTGGTAAAACACTAAGAAGTGAAGGACTGAAATCCTGCAGTGCCTGCAACGTCCCCGTGCTGAAGAAAGCACATATGCAGGCCCGTTTAAAGTTTGCCACTGAACATCTCAATGATTCAGATGAGGACTGGGGGGAAAGTATTGTGGTCAGACGAGATCAAAGTTCAGTTATTTGGCATGAACTCAACTCGCCATGTTGGGAGGAGGAGAAATTCAATTTAATTTTTTCAATTCAATTTTATTTATATAGCGCCAAATCACAACAACAGTCGCCTCAAGGCGCTTTATATTGTACAGTAGATCGCACAATAACAGATACAGAGAAAAACCCAACAATCATATGACCTCCTATGAGCAAGCAACAGTGGGAAGGAAAAACTCCCTTTTAACAGGATTGGTTGGGGTGAGAGAAGGAAAACTGGATAAAGACATGCTGTGGAAGAGAGACAGAGATTAATAACAGATGTAATTCAATGCAGAGGTGTCTCTTAACACATAGTGAGTGAGAAAGGTGACTGGAAAGGAAAAAACTCAATGCATCATGGGAATCCCCGGCAGCCTACGTCTATTGAAACATAACTAAGGGAGGATTCAGGGTCACCTGGTCCAGCCCTAACTATATGCTTTAGCAAAAAGGAAAATTTTAAGCCTAATCTTAAAAGTAGAGATAGTGTCTGTCTCCCGAATCCAAACTGGAAGCTGGTTCCACAGAAGAGGGGCCTGAAAACTGAAGGCTCTGCCTCCCATTCTACTTTTAAATACTCTAGGAACAACAAGTAGGCCTGCAGTGCGAGAGCGAAGTGGATTTATGCTGAGTCAGTTTTTTCAGTTGCTTCCTGGTTGTCTCATTACTGTGAGATACAAGCCCTAATTACAAAAATGTGACACTGTCCACATTATCACTGCAGGGAGACTTGTTGTTGCGTAAGAGTTTTTTTATAGCTTGTGTTAGGTGTGATGTTTCCCTTCAAGTGCACAACAGGGATTTGGTTTTGCTTTTGTGATCTTGGATAATTAATGCTCTGTTATGCACTTAGTAACATGTTACAGAAGAGAGAACACAAAGATGTAATATAATCTGCACCATAAAAACAACACTAAAATACTGTGAACAGAAATTTATTGTGGTATTGCTTGATACAAAAAAAAAGCAAAAAGTAAGAACAAAGCCTTTTTTTAGTTCTTTGTAAATGTTGTAAATGTACTGACTGTCTATACAAGCACATTTAACCTCAATATGAATTCATTTGGAGACAATAATACAATGTAACTTTGTATTTTAAAGGTCTTCCATTAAAGTCCAGACAAAAATGCACAAAAACAAAAAAAGCATTAGTTATAGAGTATATTTCCCCAATCGCATTAAAGCTGTTGGTCTCTGGCTGTGGTGGTTATTTTGCAAATCAGAGGAGTCAAATACACCAAATGCTTTAGTTTTTCCCCCGTTTCAAAGAACAATTGAGAAATAACTAATTAAAAGAACAAAAGTGAGTGAAAGTCACCTGCTACACCTGTTAAAAAAAAAAAAAAGCCAAAATAAATAGCTACCAGGCACATACAACTAGATTTTGTGAGGAAGGAAAATCTGGAGATACTAATTACTGAGGATCTGCCTTTTCAAATGCAGGGCAGTTTGTCTTTTTTCATTTTTCTTATCATAACTAAGGACTAAAATAAATGCAGCAATCCTGTGAGCACATTAAAATGCTATTTTCTGCCCATTAGGGGGAAGCAGAGTGCCACTGATAATACAGTCATCCTAGTATTAATTCCTCAACCACCTGTGACTGACAACAAAGAGGTTGTGAGGGAATCCATGGGGAGGAATTAAGTTACAAAGTACACACTCAGAACCACTTAGGGAGCCGCAACTAAATGTTCACAACATGTAAACACTGAGCTACTGGGAACTGGAGAGAGAAATTGGGAATTAGCCTGCATATCGCTGTCAATATCTGAGGTCATGTAGGGTTGGTGTGTGTGCTTGGTATGCACAGCAAGATTTATTTTAATATGTTAATATTTCTGGGAAGATCTAGAAACTGTGATCTATGCACTTTAGTAGTTATTAGAAGTGATAAGGGGTGTGGGTGACCCAGTTGGATGTCTGATCTTTAGTGCGCTTGGCAGAACTGTGGGTTGTGAACAAAGACTTAAAAGCCTCTGACTTTTCGTTCATATCCTGGATGGACCTCTTTGTAGCAGAGGCTGATGAAGACTTGGTCGCTTTAGACGAGCTGGAAGATCCAGAGGGTCCAGCCACAGCTGAGTAGTAGGATGAAAGAGACAAAAAAAAGGCATCTTTAAAAATAAGGACTTGTTCCTCCCACAGGTTGATCATACCCATTGGATGTTAATTTAACTACAATAGTCTAAGGAGCTTGGAAAGAGTCTGGACTTCTTTAGGTTTAGTCGAAGATGTTTCACCTCTCATCCAAAAAGCTTCTTCAGTTCTAAGGGCAATTGGTGGAGAGTCCCAGATTTTAAGACATGTGGAGAGTCCCCAAGAGGGTCACGGACCCCCTATTGATCCTCTACCTAATCACACAAGCCAAGGTGTGAAAAAACAAATGCAACAATACTGTCATCCCTTATGTAGCAGGTTTATCAGAGCAACTCAGGAGAGTTTTCTCAAAGCACAACATCCCAGTGTACTTCAGACCCAGCCACACACTCAGACAAAAACTGGTTCATCCCAAAGACAAAACTCCTACACACAAACTAGAGCTGGGCGATATGAGATTTTTTCATATCACGATATGTTTTTTTCATTTCAGGCGATAACGATATCTATCACGATATAAGCCAAATAACTATATTTGTAAGATTTAAATGTGCCGTTGCTCACAAGTAAAATGTGAAATAATCAGCAGCTTGTTTTTAAATATTTATTTCCCATAATAAGTTCAACAGGGTAGATGTACTTAAGGAACATGAGACTTTTTCAGATAAATAAAGGCAAATATTGCAAACTACACAAAAGGCAGCCGCTAAAGCGTTTAAGTTTCAAAATAGAACAAATGAAACAGACTAAATTGTCAATTCCACTTAGAAACAAAATATTAATTCTAAAAATAAATCTTAGTTTGTTTTACAGAAGAACAGACAAAACTGACTAACTTTTGTCAATATCAAATAAACTGAGAACTAAAAGGAAATTCTCAATCTCTCCTTGTTGTATAGCTGAGCTTTTCAAACAGTTTTAACAGTTACTTTAGTCTGACAAAAGCCAAATGACGAATTAGCGCTTCCAGTCAGAGACTAAGGCTACGTCCACACGTACACGGGTATTTTTGAAAACTGAGATTTTCCGTTTTCGTTTTAAAAAATAATCCCGTCCACACATAAAGGCAGAAATGAAGGAAAACGCTGCTATGAACATGCCAAAGCAGCAGGTGGCGCTAGATTCCTAACCGTGCAGAAATGTTGGCCAATCAGAAGTCTAGAAGCCTTGGTGGGAAAAAGTAAACAAAGCTGGGGCATAGAAGCAGAACCGAGTCGTATGTGTGGAGGGACAGTAACTGTGTGTATATGTAAGCATTTAAACACTGCAGAGAGTAGAATTAACAGTATTGTAGAAATTCATTTCACCGAAACAATAACGTGGCGCGCAGTGTGACGCATGCACCAGTTTATTGTATTTCCAGACTTGCTTTCGGCACAATTTACAGTGAACGCTACTCTGTTTTTTGTCAGACTTGAAATAGCCGAAATACCTTCAAACTACGGAACTTCTATGGCTCTTCCGTTCGACAATCTCTCCGGCGTTGGAACCATCATCTGTTTTCTCTTCGGTCACGCTCGGTTGATTTTTCTAGTCGGCACACTCATTTCCTCCATTATGCGCTGGCTCCATTACCCGCTGGCTGCTTCCCAAACAAACACACGTGCGGCTTGGCACTTGCGCTGTACGTAACAAGTCACGCGACGTGACGCTGCGGCTGTGATTGGTTCGGCTCTGCGCTACTGAATTTGGATTGGCTGACCTTTTTTTTTTTTTTTTTTTTTTAAGAGGACAAGAGCGGCGAGGTCTATCGCGATAGCTTAATTTCTCTATCGAGTAAAAGTTATATCGCGATACATATCGTTATCGTTCTATCGCCCAGCTCTAACACAAACTTAACAACGTAGTGTATGCTGTACAGGGAACCGGGAATGCTCAGACCTCTACACTGGAGAAACCAAACAGCCAGTTCATAAACGCATGGCACAACATAGAAGAGCCACCTCCATGGGACAAGACTCGGCTGTCCACCTGCATCTAAAGGACAAAGGTCACTCTTTCGAGGATGCCAATGTTCACAGAGAAGACAGATGGTTTGAAAGAGGTGTGAAAGAAGCCATTTATGTCCACTGTGAGTGACCATCCTTGAACAGAAGCGGTGGCTTACGACACCAGCTGTCTGCCATCTATAATCCAGTTTTGAGATCCCTTCCTAGACGCCTTAACGCCCACTCACATCCTGGGAGATTTGACCTCAGTAAATCACATGACAGGGTGGGGCTAGGCTTCACAATAGGTTCATCCAAAACCTTGGCTGATTGGGACCCACACCCGTTTCCACACCTTGGCTCGTGTGATTAGGTAGAGGATCAATAGGGGGTCCATGACCCTCTTGGGGACACTCCCATAGGGTTTAAAATCTGGGACTCTCCACTAATTGCTCTTAGAACTGAAGAAGCTTCTCGGATGAGAGGTGAAATGTCTTCAAGGAAACTTAAAGAAGTCCAGTCGCTTTTCTTTCCAAGCCCCTTAAACTACGATGACCTGGATGACTGAGAACAATTCATAGACATTTTAACTACAGTAGAATTTTACTTTAATTGGACATCAGTGGTAAAACACTGAACATTAGACTGAACATGGATCATTAACCTCCTGAGCCCTAGAAGAAAAAATGTGTGATAGATCCGTTTAGATAATTTAAGTATTGTTTCAAAGAAAAATAACTGTGGAAGTGGAGTCAAATTTAGAGCAGTCAAGAAATGCGGTGGACAAGAGCCAGACATTAGAGCACGAAGGTGAAATTTCAGACAGAGTGAAAAGTTCATACCAGCTTTTGAGGAGCCTGGCAAAATGATAACATCCATCGCCCATTATGGACAAAAAGAATTGTGTATGCTAAGGCTCTGAAGTTGTAGGTAGTTACTGGTTTCTCAACTGTTATGCAGGACATCGAACTGTGAAGGTAATCACACTTCATGGCAGCCTTATTGCATTCTGTATTCACTTTCCAGAGTGCTTTATTCTGCTCCCACTTAGCTGTGACGTTAAGATCATTATTACTTAGACTGCCCAATGTTGATGAAGCTCTCTCAACTTAATGAATTGCCTTTAATTAGGAACCAGTAAATTCAGATTTTAAGCTATCTTTACAAGCGGTGACAACAGATAAACTGAACAATGTTTCAGTTCCAATGCCACCTTCAGAAATGACCATTTCCCTCTTGTTTGTGTGGTGATTTTTTCTGTTACACACAACCACCAGACAATGGTTTCCTGTTTTCATGTTACCTGTTAGGTTTTGTATTGTTGATTGTCATTTATGCTTAGAAATATTTAACCATATATGCTTAGAGGTGTATAATCAATTGTGTAGTGATAGGATGTGTGATCTTTAGCAGGCTGCAAAGGCTTGGTGTGCATTCCAGAGTGGAATGCACACCTACATCCTGGGAGCATGGGAAGAGGTCGTACCTTGTTTTATTGTCTTATGGTAGGATAAACGTGGCTATATCTGTTTTAGGCTAAGTGCCTTTTGTTTAGATGAACTGTTGGACTTCCAGACCAGCAGGTTTAGGGAAGTCATTTATGGGGTCACACTCTGACCCCCCCCCCCACACACACACACACACACACAAACACACAGACACAGGCAAGGTACTTTTTGTTTGTATGTAGACGTCATATGTTAATGAACCTATGCATATTCATGTAACCTCAATAAAAGAGCAGTGTTACGGGGGAGCGGACGAGAGCAACTGGGGTCAAGCGAAGGAACGGCGTTTGTCCGGTTCTCTCCCGTGCACGAGAAACATGAAGAACTTTGCCTACTTCGTGTCTTGCTTGCTGTGTAATTATATTGTCTTTAACGTTCCAGCGAATAGGTTCAAGCTACAAACCTATCATTACCTATAGAATTTTCAACCCAATTTCAGTATGTAACCCAAATTGAAATGATAAAGATAGCAGATGTAGAGTTTAATAATATATATGCTGAAAGTGCATTAATTACATGACTTGACAAAATAAGAGAAGAAATCAAAATCTTAGCTGGTGGAAGTGTGATTGTGTGAATTCAACTGAATAGGTTTTTATTTCCCCTTCTAGATATTAAAATGCCTAAAAAATTGAGAGCCCTACATTAAACAGCTCCTATTATGGATGGTAGGTACAGTCACACCACCCCTTCGTAAGCTCCTTTAAAGATGATGATCCTCTGAGCTTCCACCTTCCTACTCTGATGTCTGGCCTTTGTCCACCTCATCCCCTGACAGCAGTAACACTGACTCCTCTTCCATAGTTCTGAGTAAATTATCTTTCTGCTTCATCCTGCCTTCTGCTACCAGAAGTATGGACTGGTTGAAAATGTAAGTAGTAAGTCCTGCTGTTCAATACAAAGGACAGTGAATACAATTTTTGTTTTGGAAGGGATAAACTTATTGTACATTTCTGAAATCAAAGTCAAAGTTAAGACTCTCAAATTGAAGAAACAATCTGAGTGTAAGCAATAGAATCATAATGTATGCCAATCTGTGGAAGCGGCAATTTCCATCATTTTGAAAAGAAAGTGCTCTGCAACCTCCACAAATGTGGCATTAATAAAAAGCCCATCATGTCCCCTTGACAGTATAGTAGGAGTCGTATAGATAGCATAAATGGTGCTTAATGTAGCAGTCTCAGTCAGAGGACAAAAATTCATTGCTGGGTCTTAGAAGGTTAATAAAAAGAGGCTGAATGAATTACATACAGAAAACCACATTCATGTTTTTAAAACAGTTGGCTTCAAGAGATTTGTGAAGACAATGCAATGTCAATAGACTATTTGTCTGTACGTAAATGATCCAAGTATTGTTATTTACCTGACTGGCTGCTGTCACCACCATTTTGTTGCAAGCTTGTTCCTGCTATATCATTGGGAGGAGACACTGTGCCGTCTGTGTGGAAAGCAATCAGGCAAGACAGAGGATAAATGGTTAAAAGCACTAATACTTATGTAGCGCTTTTTAACTGAGCACTAAATGTGCTTTCTTCCTACAACCCTCATTCACCCAATCACACACACATTCATAACAAGCACTTTTTTCTATACCTTGTCAAACATTCATCCACAAAAATATTCCAATGTATGCTTTAAGACATGCACTGACTGGAGTGCCCGGCAAATTGATCCACAGACCAAGTAAACGACTGTTCTACCCCCTGGGCCATGTTTTCCCGAGACTGTGTAAGTTGAGTGGACTTATACTGTTCAGTGAATAAATAATAAATGACAGATTTAGTGGTATTTTCATAAACTATTTATTTACCACATCAATGGCAGGGCAAATATTTTTTCTAACATGGCAACCTTTAAAAAGTGAAAGGAGACAGAAAGACAGGTGAGAAAGAATAAAACTTAATTGACTTTTTGATGGCATTTTACACACAGTACTGGTACAGTATCTAGAAAGTGTGGGAAAATACTGGCATCATATACAGTACTTTCCTCTGAAGAAATTATGATGGGACCCAGAAAAAAAACCATTCCTATGTACAATAATGGATTTCTATACAGTTTACATCAAATTAAAACTTTGGTTGTAAGATTCAGATTATTTTTTCAAATTATTTAATAAAAGCTAGACATTTTAAATGAGAATAAGAAAGAAACGTATTTCTTTGTGCCCCCTTTCCCTGTTAATGCCCTACCTGGCCCCCTGGCAAGACTTTGCTAGACCCGCCCCTGCACAGTTACCAGCTGTCAGCAACGTAGAAAAGGATCCTGGTGTTAGTTGTCTCTCAGAAACAGTTCATAACTTCCTCTCAACTCATTCATGTCACCTAAAAGGTAAACCTGCTTCTCCATCAGCTGTTCAGCTCTGATGATTCAGTAAGGACATCTCCTGGTTTCATCTTCATGTTTCCCTCTCACCACATATCCAAACCGATATCATGACCAACAGCTTTTACAGCTGTGGCTCCAGCAAACATCAGCTGATACTAGAAAGTAATATTAAGTAAATTCTAACAACAACTTATCAACCTTAAGTGCTGCTGCTGTTGTTTAGCAGCCTCCTCCTGCCTCACCTTTCCAAGTGGTGGAGACCAGCCACTTGCTAATGTTACTGAATCTGTGGAAGCTCCGCCATAGCCACCACCAAGCAGTTGAGTTATTTTTACACATCTGCCAGCATCTGGCCAATCCACCACCTTTCATTGTTGATACCGTTACGTAAAGAAAAAAACCTCCAAAAAAACCAAAACATCTGCCCATAAAAACAAAAAATCCCCCCCCCCCCCCCCCACCGGGCAAATGCCCGGTACGCCCGATGGCCAGTCCAGCTATGCATTGGAGTGTTAATCTGAGTAAAAACAAATCGAATTCTGGGGTTTCTCAGTTAGTCTTGTTTGTGAGTTGAGAGCGTTGTGCTATTATTGAAAACAGGAAACCACAGCAATGTTCTCTGTTGGCACACAACACTGACACCTTCAATTTAGACTAATTAACATCAGGTTAGACTGCAGATCTACAGAATCTGGTTCAGTGTGACTATTTTTGCATTTCTTGGCTCATTTATGAGAGTAAGAAAAACAACTGGAAATAGTAAGACACATTCACAATTATAGGAAATGTATAATATAGGAAAGTTTTTACATTTTGATTTACAATTGTAAAACTGTGGGAATATTCCCCCCCCCCTTTTTTTTTCTTTCCTTGCAAAAAGGTGAAAGACAGTCAACAAGGCTGATATTGGCCAATATTACTTATTTCTATGACTAATCTTTTACAGTTACACTTAATCCTGTGTTATTGGAAATGTGTCAGGATCTAAGTTTGCACAGGAATTATGAAAAACACTGTATGTCAGTAAAATATGACAAAACCAGCCTGATACATTACCGCAAAACCAGAATAAGATAAAGTAATAATGTCCATCATTGATGTACAAAGTATTAGCAGCATTAGCTTGGCCACACACTATATATTACATTTATATGTATCTTAACTTCTCAGTATTTTCAGTGTGAGTTAAAAGTTTGAATAACCCAGCTAGTACACTACAGCACATTCAAAATATTATCCAAATGAAGAAGAAAATTTTCTGGCCTTTTGCTAGTTCGTTGGCCTTGTTCATGCAAATGCTGAACACATATGATGACTTACTTACTAGGCTTCACACAAACCTTTTGATTCTGATGTTGACACCGTTTCAGTTGCTTTACTCTTCTTTGATTTCTGAAAATCAAAGAATATTTGTTTCAGGGTTTTGTAGTTGTGAAGACAGATTCTATCAAAAAGCAGAGAAGTCACACACCTTAGTTTTAGCTTTGGCCCGCTTCTCTTCCATCTTCTCCCTCAGCTTGTCCACCTCCTCCTTGTTGCCATTGAGCACAACAATATCTTCATCTTTAAATGGATCTCCACACTATAACACAAACATTATATTCCAGATAAGGGACTCTTAAAGGGATTTAGAAAAGGCAAACATGTTTTGCAACAAGTGTAAAGGCAGAAGACATTCACCATATAGTGTTATTTCTGCTAATGCACTGTTATCCAGCACAACTGTTTTAAAATTAAATATGAGGTAGGACTTTCACATATATCATCTGAAATCATGAAGCAATGAGCAAGTTCTGTGTCAACCTCTGTTTACCATTTAGTACCTAAAAAGGGAACTACTTCAACAACCCCCAACAAAGCAAGATGTTTTGCAGAATCTGCACATAAACCTCCTCTCTTTCTCAAGGTGGAAACAACAGACCTGTTTTACTATTTGAGGAAACAACACACCCTTCAGCAGAGCAAGCTATGAAGGATGGTGCTGTGTAATCCTAAAGTAAAGTAAACACTCAACCAAGCATCACTAGCTGCACTCTATATAGAGCAAGTCTTGGATGGAAAATACTGGTGTGGAAAAGCAGGACTTTAAGTGGTTGGTTAAAAAACGTGACCCAAGATACAACATCCAATGTAGAAAATATTTTTTTCATTTTTATTGAAAAAGGAATAAAAGTTTTTAACTAAAATACTATGCAGGCTCCGAACGAGTAAAAAAGTGACGTTTTTTTAGTTATAGGTAAACTAAAGTGCTAAGGAGTTACGTTAAACCTTTACTTGAAATTTCCAGGGAAACACGACTAGCTTATTTTACTGTTAATTGTGTTATTATTGTGTATAATTCTCTATTACTAGTATTGTGTATAATGCTGTTGCTAGCGCCTCCTTTCAATAGATTCACACTTTGAATGAGGTAAACTGTTATCAGTGACAGTAGCTTCTTGGCCAAGGAGGATTAAAAAAGTGCCCTTCAATTACTTACACTTTTAAAAGCTGCCGCCTGCTAGCATTGATAAAACATTGTCTGGTTGTATATGCATTATAAATTTTGTGGCAAAACAGGAAGTAACAAAACTGAAAGTTGATTGTAATTAACATCATTTAAGGTATTTTGAAATATACATATTTGGCCGTCAGGCTAGTTTAAAATGATTTTCTCTGAAAAAGTGACTGCTTTCAGTTTCACTTCGTATAAGTACATGTAGTCCAATCCATCTTGCAAATCAGTTTTGTTTTGTTTTTTTAACTTTCTCAATGGACGTTCATAAAATGTTGCTCGTTTGCATCTTTTGCAGGAATTTGCAGTAAAACTTTTTTTTAATATGCCTTTTGCTTTTTCCATGAGCCATTAATATCCAAACATACCTAGAACTCAACACTAACTAACAAAACTATTAGATCAACCCACAGATAATTTCTTTGTCGGGACACGTCCCTTTTCCATTTTATTTGCATGCTGCCTGCCTATGACTGGCTAAACTCTGTGAAGCATGAGAGGGGAAAAAAACAAAACAAAATGCCACAAACGTGTCAGTCAGACACGCACACATCGATGAAATGACTAAGACAAAGAAATGTTATTGTTATTCTATGTTATTATTTCAACAGTTTGACACTTGAAATTTTCACAACACAATAAACCATTCTGTCACACCAAATCAAAAGTTTAATATTTGCTCCAGATCCAAATTAAAATGTAATTTGTTTTATTGTTGCTGTTGTTTTCATCGTTCCTTTGGTTTCAGAAGTAGCACTTGAGTTATGATTTCATTTATCCACAACAGTTTGTAAGTTTGCTAATAGAAATACAGGATAATACTGGTTAACGATAACCCTGTATGAAACAAACTGGCTTACATATTTGTGAAAGTCTTGCGATTAAAAAGAAAAAGAAAAAGGCTTAGGTTTTTGTGTCTCTAAACATATAAACGGGATGAATGCTTTTAATAGGAAAACACACACCGATATTCAAAAACAAATATTAAACCCCTGAGTAACAAGTAGGGGATCCATTGTGTGGTTGTAATGCAGGCTCACTGGGTGTGAACCGTGGCCATGTGCTCTGTTCAACACAACAGAGATAATCTCGGGAGCTGACCAAGCAGCAAATAAACTCTGTGGACCGCTATGAAGTCTGTCACTCTGCTGTTACCATCACCAAAAATGACACAACCTAGCATGAAGTCAGTTAGTAAACAAGTCAACCAAAATCTTTTTTTTTTTTGTAACTGCAAGAGGCAACAAGATTGTGAACAAGAGACGAGTCACACTGCACAGTGTGCATAAACATGCACACCATTAACAGGGCAGATAAACTGGAGCTGATCTTATCTGAGAGGAAAAAAGAAAGAAGAAACTTGAGGTAATGAGATTCGAAGACGAGCAAAAAACAAGAATACTGATGCAATACACAAGTGAGCAGGAGAGAGAGAGAGAGAGAGATAGCAAGAAAGAGTGTGTGTGTGTGTGTGTGTGTGTGTGTGTGTGTGTGTGTGTGTGTGTGTGTGTGTGTGTGTGTGTGTGTGTGTGTGTGTGTGTGTGTGTGTGTGAAATGTGTGAATATGACTCCTTATGTCAGGTGTGTGATTGGGTGTTCATGCTAGTAACCAGGGAGGGCCGGACTTGTCTCATGGGGCTGTGGGAGGAGAGACATAATCAGCTGCAAACACAACAAGAGAATACTCCACACAATTACAAACCACTGTGGCTCACTCACAACGCAACATCAAGCTCTGAGAAAGCAACCTCCTGACGAGAACACAAGAAAGCAATTCAATTTAGCTTGACACTACCGCTACTGCTGCTGCTGCTGATGGCACCAAAGGAACGGACTCTTCACTGCAGGACTTCAAATGAATTATAGCAACATAACTCGCAGGAGCAATTTAGGTCATTAAGACCCAAACAGGTGCTGATGTACAAAAGTTGACCTCTTCACTATAAGGAGTATAGATTGACCTGCATCAAAGGTAGGTCACTAAGCTTGTCATTTCTTTGTCTTTCTTTCTTTACATATTCTGCTGTTTATTTCTGTTGCCTCTGACCAAAGCAGCAATGTGATAAATGATTGCACGAAAACAAAATATAGTCGAACATGCTGATCTAAATATGATCTCAAATTTTCATTGCAAGGAATGTATAAACAAATATTTTAAGAAACCAAAGGGTTTTTTTTTATCTACCCAAACTCATAACCAACAACCAGCAAGCTATTCCTTGTTTCTACATATGAACTGTTCTTTCTATTAGTCGCAATATGAGAAGGATAGGAATCTCAGCAGATCAGAAACATACACATTTCCATGGCAGCCTCCCTGCTGATATCTTTATCTTCAGTGATATTCTCAAGAACAGGCTTGAGTGAGGATGTTTACTGTGAAAGAGAACAGTGTTCAGACATGTCTAAAGCTTCTCTGCCCTCCAAAGGATACTTGGGTATAATTTTTTTTTTTTTTAATAAACAAAATAAAAAATAAAAGTTGTACTTTTTTCCAATTAAACTCAGGTTTACTTACAAAGGACCTAACAGTATTTGGGAGAAAACACCAAAATTTAAAAAATTCCCTGTAAGCAAGCAGTTTGTGGGGAGTGTAGAACTCTCTTTTAACAGAAAGAAACAGCTAGCAAAAACTGGCTCCGGGGGGCAGTAATCTGCCATATCCAGTTGGGGGTGTCGGGATATGCTCGGTGCATCACAGCACACCGATTTAGTCCCTAAAAAGGAGCTACTTCAAACCTCCTCCAAAAAAGTGTTTTCGGAGACGTCTGTTACCCAACAGCTCGGTTCAAGGCTCATTAGAGCCGGTGAGAACACCGGACTCCCGGCAAATTGTTTTCAAACCCACCGCCGTCTTTCGCTACTCAGGTTAAACATGGTATATAAGTCACTTAGATAACTTAAAAATGTTATTGTTTGGCTTTTTTCAGTATTTTATTTGTTCCCAAGTAAATTGGTTTGGCTGAGATTAAAATTATAGTTTTACACAGATGAATAAACATCAAGCAGACAACTGATTATCAGAAGTGCGAGATGCTCGAGAATATACTCCTGTTATATTTTAGATAGCAAGGAGCAGACGGCCGAGTTTATTCAACTTTACCGAGACAATCTGCAAATTTCATTAAAAGTTTAATAAACTATCATCTTGTCTTTATTTTTAGTTAGCACATACCTTAAACACTTAAAGCTGTAAGCTGGTGCAATAAGCTGTAAGTTTTACGTCCAATGGACGCACAATCTGATTAGTTGACTAATCGCAAAAATAATCGTTGACCAGTCGACTATCAAAATAATCGTTTGTGGCAGCCCTAGTGCTGTGAAGGAAAGAGTGCTGTCAAGGATGACACCAAGACTCTTGACCTGAGAGTCCATTGATAACTCTGTTGTCAGAGTTATCAATGGATAATGAAAGACTTCTGGTTGGAACTTTAGTCAGTTTTGATTTGGTGCCTATTAGAATAAATTCTGTTTGATTGCCATTAAGTTTAAAAAAGTTGTGAGTAAACCAAACCTTGATGTCACTTAAACAATCAGAAATAGTTGTGGGTAGGAGAGTACCTGTGGGTTTGGAAGATAAGTAGAGCTGGGTGTCATCTGCATAGCAGTGAAATTGCATGTTATACTTCTTCAAAATATCACCTAGGAGTAGGAGATAGATAATACAAAGTAAAGGACCCAGGACAGAGCCTTGAGGTCACCAGAATTAACTGGAGTAGATAGTGATCTGTGAGTGAGTACTTGAACAAACTGTGAGGAGCCAGAGAGATAAAAAGAAGACGTTTAGAAGAATCTGATATTAATGGATTACAATACTCCACCTGAAAGAAAGCAGCGACACATATTTGCTTAATGCACGTTGAACGACATATCCAGTTCAAAAATGACTCTCAGGTTCCTCACAATGTTACTGGAGGCTAACGTAATGCCAATCAAGAGTTTGCGTTCTGGTTAGACATCATGTTTCAGAGATTAGGGACAAATATAATAACTTTAGTGTTGTGTCTAAAACATGCCTGTCCTTTAACTCAGCGGTCCCCAACCCCCGGGCCTCGGACCGGTATCGGTCCGTGAGTCGTTTGGTACCGGGCCGCGAGAGTTGAGGACCGTTTTCAGGGTTTTTATCAGTTTTCAGCGTTATTTTGTTATCATTTTTATCGTTAACTCGGTTGTCCCGGGTCTTTTCACGTGCGTTATGAATAAATCTTTTTTTTTTTTTCGGTACCGGTACTAGTTTTATTTTGTTGTATTTATCCGCGACACCTTAAAGGCCGGTCTGTGAAAATATTGTCGGGCATAAACCGGTCCGTGGCGTAAAAAAGGTTGGGGACCGCTGCTTTAACTAATTAATTTGTGTAATCCAGCTTCAGAGGTTACTATAGCTTGGTATCATCTGTGTTGTAATGAAAATGTATGCAAAATTGTCTAATAACAAGGGAAGGGAAGCATCTATAATGTAAACAGAATTGGTCCCAGCACAGAACCCTCTGTAACTCAATAACAAACTTGTCATGTGAGAAGACAACTCCCTATTTGCATGCACACATTGGAATCCATCAAATAAGTCATGATTAAAATCAATGCAAACCATTTCCTTTAACACAAAAGCATATATGAGTCTCTGTAGCAAAATACTGTGGCCAATGAATGTGACACTGAGATTTAATAGGATAGCCTGTTGTTCAAGTAAAGTAATTGTTCACTACAGAGGTTTCAGTACTATGATGAATTCTGAAACTATACTCAACGTCCCGCAAATAAACCGCTCCTCTGCAAGTGATCAGTTAAACGTTTTACAAGTACTCTTTCAAGAACCAAATCATCTTCTTCCCTTTGCCGCGTTGAAAATATACAACAAGATGAAAACAAGTTATCCGCAATTGAACTGCTTTGCATTATCATAAAAAATACATCTAACATAGTGATCGATATCAATTACCTTTGCCATGCTTTTGTAATATTATCATATACAGAACAGCAAGTAATTCACTTCCTGTGTTGCAAGCTGTGGTTCTAGAAAACACATCCCATAGACATTGCAGAAGCACTAAAGCAGCAGCAGTTAATGTGCCAAATATTACAAGCTAGCTTCATCAATTAGGTCCAACCTAAATACTTAACCCTATTTTATATTCCTCAAGGATCCAGGATCCTTCTGCAAATAATCCAACTGGATGTCTCCACTGCAGAAGCTTTAACTGTGGTGGTACTGGCAGACTACAGAGAAACAGGGCTATTATGCGCCAGCTTGAAGGGACAAAATGCAGCTTCCTCGTGTGCCTCGGGATAAGTATTATTATCTTTTCCTTCATTTATTTGAGGACTAGGACGCCACCTGAGTTAAAGCCTCCCCCATCTTCAAGTTGCAAACCTTTCTCAACTGTGTGTAAAACTTTTTTGCCAGGCATGAAGAAAGGAGTAAATTGGTACAGCTGTGACTGCCAGGTATGTATTTTCCCCCCACCCTTTCTTTACTTCTGAGAAATAAAAAGCACAAATATTCTAGATGAAATTTTCATTTGATCTAACAACCAGTTAGGAGCATTAGCACAGTCACATTGACATTCCTATTTAAAAATGAGTTTCAACAGTAACAGTCGCAATATATGCTTTTTTGGTCTACAGGTGGAAAGCTACATTCTAAACAGCCACCTGCCGTGCTCAAACTTGAAAAGAGATTTACACTTTATAACAAAACCTCTAAGTCGTGCAGAGGAGGCTTACCCTTTAGCTTTCATTGTGACTATTCATAAAGAGCTGGAGCTTTTTGTCCGCCTCTTGAGGGCAATTTACATGCCACAAAATGTGTACTGCATTCACGTGGATGCTAAGGCTCCACGGGAGTATCGGGAGGCTGTACAGAAGCTAGTCAGCTGCTTTCCAAATACATTCCTCTCCAGTCACAGTGAAACTGTGACCTATGCTGGTTTTTCTCGTTTGCAAGCAGATCTGAATTGCATGAAGGATCTAGCGAAATCCAAGACAGACTGGAAGAAGGTGGTGAATCTGTGTGGACAAGACTTCCCTGTTAAGAGTAACCTGGAACTGGTACAGTACATGCAGAGCCAACAATGGAGGGATAAAAACATGACACCTGGGGTCAAACAGCCGATGTCTATGATGTACAGAACGCAACGCCAGTACAAGGAGATTGTGGGGTCACATGTAGCTCCGAAAGGGCTAGGCCTGAGGAAAAGGCCTCCTCCACACAATCTGCAATTATATTTTGGAACAGCCTACTATGTTCTTACAAGACCTTTCGTGGACTTTGTTCTGAAAAGCCCAATAGCGCATGACTTCTTGGATTGGTCCAGGGACACATTCAGTCCAGATGAACACTACTGGGTGACGCTCAACCATATCAAAGGTAAAATGGCGGTTTTAAACAGGTGCACAGACACAAAACTCCACGCTTGTTTAACAGCTAGCACAAAACTATTAAACATGTACTAATGTGAGTATGATGTGATATAAACAAAAGATGATATGAAACAAGGTTCTAGGTTCAAATTTCCTTATTAACTGGAGCCTTCTGTGTCTGTATGTATGTGGGCTTTAAATACTTCAGTTCCTTCTCATAGTTCAGGAGACTGAATGGGTTTCTGTCTATGTAGGTTATACTTTTCTTTTTCATTTTTGTCAGCTAGAATAGACTCCAGCCTGCCTGTGACCATTTGTTATCCTTATACATTTTATTTCATTACCCCCTGGTAAAAATGAAAACTTATCAGGAATTATAACAAGTTTAACTTTTGCAACTTTGATCAATGTCTCTACTTTTAATTGCTTACAGACTGCGAATGCTACCTCTTCCTTTAGCTTTTCTTTGAGATGTATCGAGAACTGACTCTCAAACAGCAGATGAAGGAGGCCTGAGCAGGGCTAGTTAAACCTTGACAATTCAATTAGGTCATATAATTACCAATTTTGTCTGATTACATGTTTTAAGAAGCTCCAGGCAGTCGCATTGATGGAGGCTGGGAAGGAGCTATCCGGGCAATCAAATGGCGGGATCAAGAAGGAAGTGCACACAGTGGTTGCAAAGGTATAGTCATATATGTCAATAAAGACCGGATTAGTTACTCTCCCAGAGATTAAATTCTACCAATATTTCCTAATTATTTAAATTATAAAAATGTGGTAAAAATGAGGTATTTAGTTTTGTAATCCAACAATAAATTATTAATCCCACATAAATCCTTGTGAGCAAGTCACATGTACATCCATAAATAGACACACACACAGATAGATATATATATAAAACACCCAGCACGCCCCTGCGGGCGGTTTATCCTTCAAGCTCGGGTCCTCTACCAGAGGCCTGGGAGCTTGAGGGTCCTGCGCAGTATCTTAGCTGTTCCCAGGACTGCGCTCTTCTGGACAGAGATCTCCGATGTTGTTCCCGGGATCTGCTGGAGCCACTCGCCTAGCTTGGGAGTCACCGCACCTAGTGCTCCGATTACCACGGGGACCACCGTTACCTTCACCCTCCACATCCTCTCGAGCTCTTCTCTGAGCCCTTGGTATTTCTCCAGCTTCTCGTGTTCCTTCTTCCTGATATTGCTGTCATTGGGAACCGCTACATCGATCACTACGGCCGTCTTCTTCTGTTTGTCTACCACCACTATGTCCGGTTGGTTAGCCACCACCATTTTGTCCGTCTGTATCTGGAAGTCCCACAGGATCTTAGCTCGGTCATTCTCCACCACCCTTGGGGGCATCTCCCATTTTGACCTCGGGACTTCTAGGTTATACTCGGCACAGATGTTCCTGTACACTATGCCGGCCACTTGGTTATGGCGTTCCATGTATGCCTTGCCTGCTAGCATCTTGCACCCTGCTGTTATGTGCTGGATAGTCTCTGGGGCATCTTTACACAGCCTGCACCTGGGGTCTTGCCTGGTGTGATAGACCCCAGCCTCTATGGATCTTGTACTCAGAGCTTGTTCTTGTGCTGCCATGATTAGTGCCTCTGTGCTGTCTTTCAGTCCAGCTTTGTCCAGCCACTGGTAGGATTTCTGGATATCAGCCACCTCCTCTATCTGCCGGTGGTACATACCGTGCAGGGGCCTGTCCTTCCATGATGGTTCCTCGTCTCCCTCCTCTTTCTTGGGTTTCTGCTGCCTGAGGTATTCACTGAGCACTCGGTCAGTTGGGGCCATCTTCCCAATGTATTCTTGGATGTTCCTTGTCTCATCCTGGACTGTGGTGCTGACACTCACCAGTCCCCGGCCCCCTTCCTTCCGCTTAGCGTACAGCCTCAGGGTGCTGGACTTGGGGTGAAACCCTCCATGCATGGTCAGGAGCTTTCTTGTCTTTATGTCAGTGGCTTCTATCTCCTCCTTTGGCCAGCTTATTACCCCAGCAGGGTACCTGATCACGGGCAGGGCGTATGTGTTGATGGCCCGGATCTTGTTCTTACCATTCAGCTGACTCCTCAGGACTTGCCTGACCCTCTGCAGGTACTTGGTGGTTGCAGCCTTTCTAGCGGCCTCTTCATGGTTCCCATTTGCCTGCGGGATCCCCAGGTACTTGTAACTGTCCTCTATGTCTGCAATGTTGCCTTCTGGTAGTTCAATCCCCTCAGTTCTGACTACCTTCCCTCTCTTTGTTACCATCCGACTACACTTCTCCAGTCCGAACGACATTCCAATGTCATTGCTGTATAGCCTGGTAGTGTGGATCAGTGAATCGATGTCTCGTTCATTCTTGGCATACAGCTTGATGTCATCCATGTACAGGAGGTGGCTGACAACTGCTCCGTTCCGTAGTCGGTATCCGTAGCCAGTCTTGTTAATGATCTCACTGAGGGGGTTCAGGCCTATGCAGAACAGCAGTGGGGACAGAGCATCTCCTTGGTAGATCCCGCACTTGATGGTAACTTGTGCTATGGGCTTGGAGTTGGCCTCTAGTGTTGTACGCCACATCCCCATTGAGTTCCTGATGAAGGCTCTTAGGGTCCCATTGATCTTGTACAATTCTAGGCATTCCAGTATCCAGCTGTGGGGCATTGAGTCATAGGCCTTCTTGTAATCAATCCAGGCAGTGCACAGGTTGGTCAGTCTGGTCTTGCAGTCTCGGCTGATTGTTCTGTCTACCAGTAGCTGGTGTTTTGCACCTCTGGTATTCTTGCCAATTCCTTTCTGTGTCCCGCTCATGTATTGACCCATGTGCCTGTTCATCTTAGCCGATATGATGCCTGACAGGAGCTTCCATGTAGTACTGAGGCAGGTTATTGGTCGGTAGTTGGAGGGGACCGGTCCCTTCTTGGGGTCCTTGGGGATCAGGACCGTCCGGCCTTCAGTTAGCCATTCCGGGTGTCTCTCGTTAACTAGCAGCTGGTTCATTTGTGCTGCCAGACGCTCGTGGAGTGCAGTCAGCTTCTTCAGCCAGTAGGCGTGAACCATGTCGGGCCCTGGTGCTGTCCAACTCTTCATACTGGAGACCCTTTCTTGGATATCTGCCACTGTGATGGTTACTGGACCCTGTTCAGGGAGGTCGCTGTGGTCTGCCCTCAGATCCTCTAGCCACTGAGCATTGCCGTTATGGGTTGCATCCTTCTCCCATATGCTCTTCCAGTATTGCTCCGTCTCCAGCCTTGGTGGTGCTGTTCTCTTATTGTTCCCTTGCCACTGAGAGTACACCTTTGCTGGTTCTGTGGAGAACAGCTGGTTTATTCTCCTGCCTTCTATCTCTCTGGTGTACCTCCTCAAGCGGCTGGCCAAGGCTGTGAGTCTTTGCTTGGCAGTTTCCAAGGCCTCAGGTATGGACAACTTGCTGTATTTCCTAGGCACCTTATTTGTCGCACCTTTCTGCAACTCCGTTAGTTGGCTAACCTCCCTCCGTGCTACTTTGATCTTGCCCTCTAGCCTCCTTCTCCATGGAGGGTACTGCCCCTTGTGGCTGTTCAACTTGTAGCCAAGCATCTCACTGATCACTGCTGCCGTATTGTAGATCAGCTTGTTAGTGTCGGTAATCGTGGTTGTAGGTATTGCCCGTAGTGCTGCATTAACATCATCTAGCAGACCTTCTGAGGGTACTTCACGTAATCTTGGTAACCGGCTACGGGGGATCCAGGTTTCAAGCTTGGCCATGATCCTATTTTTCAGGTCAGTTCCTCTCGCACTCAACGATCCTTCTCCTATCGCACTTGGGGCTATGTACCCAATCTCGGGTGGGGGTGATGATATCTCCCCCCTGACCTGGCGTCCTGACTCCTCCTTGCCGTAGCATTTGTGTTGTACCTCGTCAATCTCTAGCTGTGAGAGCAGTCCCTTCTTTCGAATGTTGGAACACTGAGCTACTAGTTGTTTCGCCGTCATTGTGGATGTTGGGTATCGAAGAATCCATAGGTCCCTCATCCTATTCATGTAGCCCCTTCCGCCGGGGTTACTTGCGTAGTAGCATTCCAACAACGCCCTGTTTTCGTCCCTTGCCCACCGATGCCTTCTTGTTCCAGTAGCCCACTTTTCGTCAGGGTGCCCTGGTTCCTCAACACCTGACGCGGACCTTGTTGATCCGGGCGACGTCCGAGCCGGCATGCCTTCATATTTATCTGTATATATATATATATATATATATATATATATATATATATATATATATATATATATATATATATATATATATATATATATATATATATATATATATATATACACACACACACACACACACACATATATATACATATATATATACACACACGTGTATATACGTGTGTATGTGTGTGTGTGTATATATGTGTGTGTGTATATATATGTGTGTGTGTATATATGTGTGTGTGTGTGTATATGTGTGTGTGTGTGTATATGTGTGTGTACATGTGTGTGTACATATGTGCATATATATATGCGTGTACGTACATATGTACGTACGTACATACATACATACATATATATATATGGCATACTCTCCACTAGCTTTACGTCAAAGGTTAAATAAGCTTGCGTACATATATTTATTTATATAATGGAAACTCGTAATACAAGGAACGAATTTTGGCATAATGCTAAAAAAAAATCATGTCCAAGCTGCTGTTTTCCAGGGCATTACATACGAGACATCTGTATCTACGGAGTGGAAGACCTACCATGGATCATCAGCATGGACAGCATGTTTGCCAATAAGTTTGAGAGTAATACCTTTCCTGAGGCACTAGACTGTTTGGAGCAGTGGCACAGAAACAAGGTTATCAACCAGGCTACTGTTCCCATAGAACCGTCATGGCTACTGGCCATACACAGCAACTACAGCAACAGCAGCAGCTACTTTAACAGCAGTGCTGGAGAATGAAATCACTACAAACATGCAGTCTATATCTAGTTGAGCTTATTTGCACTTGTCTTGTGTTGTTATGTCATAATGTGAGCATAGGAAAGCAAAACCAAGGAAGACAAAATGCATTCAATATGCATTTCAAGACCATGTGTGTATACTAATATATTTATCTATGAAACTTTATCAGTGCTGTCCTTTTTTCTAAATACAGAAATAAAATATGAAATAAATTCTGTCCATAAAGCAAAAATAATGACTAAAGCTTGGATGAAACGACACTACCAAAGAAATGTTATTCAGTATGACATTCAGTTTGAAAAACACAACTGCTGATAAAGGTGTTGACCCTTTCTCCTATTTAAGAAGTAACAGGTGTAAACAAATAAAAGCAATTGTGATAACGAGTCCTAACTTTCACATGATCTTGCGCATGCTGTCAGTGTGTCTGAACAATACCCGAGTAAACAGTGTTTTGCCTTTTTAAAAAGGTTTCTTTTATATAGGCTACAGAATTTTCTAGTAAGTCAAGCTGGACTAAAGACATTTGGTTATGTGAATGGCATTTTTACATTTTTACTGGCAGATCAACTTATGCAATGACTCCTTGCAAAAAAATTTTTTTTAAAAAAAAACAACAAAATTTCTTAAAAAGGACAAAAAGTGTGTTCGGTAAACAGCAGCATGCAAGTAGAGTTCAAATATGAACCCACAAAAGAAAAAGAAAAAAGAGAGATAAATGCTGGCTTAGATAAAGATTCAGTCTTTATCCAATGACACACACTCTGAACTTGATTCTGACAGTTCAGCCTTAGATAACAATTTTATGATGGGTACTGGATGCAAAGGGGGAAAAAAAGCCAAAATGGCTATCACTTTTTATAGAACCTGTCCAAAACTCAGCACAAACTGCTTATTGTCTTACATGGATATAACAAAGGGTGATGTTGCATTATCAGTTATTTTGTATGTTTTACTTTGACATTTAAGGTTAAGTGAACTGTACTTTACATTTCCTAAACTTAGCAGCAACTGGATAAAGAGTGGGTAAAGTCAGGCTAATCGTATTGGCTCCAGAAACTGTGCTGCCTTATAAGCCTATCTTATCAAAAATCACAGTATTCTAAGTCAGCTTCCCACAAGAAGCGCTGTAGCTTTTCTTATACTTTTAGATATTTTTGACAAAGTCAAACAACTGATCTGTCACTGTTCCAAAATACTTTTAATTAAACAGAAATAACAACACTGACCAGCTACCATCTGCTTTCTGTTACCTCAAAATAGCCTGTGCATGGGAAATTTCCACCATAGTTTTAATGCTCCTTACAACTACAAGGTCAGAACCCATAAAAGGCCTTAGGCCTACTTGATTCAAATTCCCGTGTGGCTTAAACTAGGGCAATCTCAGAAGCGACTTGAAGAAAGGAACAGTGCAGTTTAATCTGTCCAAAACACATCTACTCACATAAATGTTGTGATATGGCATGTTCTTTATGGTTTAGTATTATTTAAATTCAGAAAGAGGTCAGTAATATTGTAAACGCGCATTATATAAAGGCCATGTTCAACTAAAGTGATTAAACGTTAAACTTCCTCTGATCCTCAAATTAAAGTTCACATAGATTCTAGTGCAAATTGTGAATTCAGCAAAACAAAGGTCAAAACATGATGAAACCAAATTTCAAACATTTGCCTAATCACATATTCCTATAGAACAACAAAGTGGTTTGTAGTGGACTATAGGAGCACTTTAGTTACATTTACATTCTCTTCAGGCTTTATTTTCTTAACAATGCTGATATTGTGATAGTTTTTAAAAGTCAACATGCTATAATTTTTTTGTTTAAAAAAAGCAACCCAAAAACAATAAGTTATTTATCTGTGTGTATTCTACGAATGTAAAACATTGCCAGAGTTCACTTACATTTTTATTACTAGCCCTTAAATACCGAAAACAATGTGAACATGATGGTTTTTATTTCTATTTATGTCTTCTCATGGGAGCATTAAATCATTACACTTCAGTAATTTAACTTGCATTCTTATCTATCTGAGCAACCAGTTGTGCATCTGGAACAAAGCTAATACTAGAGGTGGGAATCACTATACATCCCACGATACGATATTATTGCAATTTTTTAAAATATTTTGCGATATTCAGATTCTGTACATAAAAGTAAACTTTATCAATATTCATTTTATCTAATATCAAAGTCTCACACTCAGTCTCTCTCTCATTTCAGTCAGTTGTATTGTTGACAAATTGAACGGTTTGTATTACAGTCTAGTCCAACTTAACTGAATGCAACCATCTGGTACAATTATAGCTATTCTGAACTATGCAATTTATGAAAACTATGCAGCCCCTTCAGCAACTGAAGAATTTGAAAGTAAATTAAAACAAAATATAATTTTACATTAAATAAAAAAGTTTTAAACTTAATTAAAATAAAACATGTCTTAAATTAAAATAAGTAAACTGTCATGTTTATTGCTGCCATAAAAAAAGTTAAACACATTTGGACAGTGAAGGAATGTCAGGATTCTTGCTCAGAAAAAGGATCAACATGCTCTGAAGTCAGAGCACAAAAACCTTTTTTGTAACAAAATATCGATTTCTGCTGTCCCTGTATCGATACATTATTAGCAAACAAAATATCACGATACTACACAGAATCGATTTTTCCCCCACCCCTAGCTAATACCAGACTGCTGCTATCTTATCTACATTTTTATCAAACCTGCCTATTTACAAATCATTAGCGTTGAAAATTTGCTGAGTGTGACTTAAACAAGGAGCATTAATGCCAAACACCCAAGGTCAATGATGGAGACTTTAGGTCCATCAAGTCTTTGAGTTCAACTATTGGTGGTTTTGTGTTTAAGGAGCATAAAAGCTACGTTATCATCTTGTTGCTGTTTAGCAGAAATGATGTCACAAATAGAGCTGGCTATGTTTGTTTTACATATTTTTAATGGCAGTAAAGATTAAAAGTGTCTTAAGAATTTTTTTAAAAAACTGTCAGAGTTGACAACCTACTGAGGCTAAATAACCTGGGAAAATAAATAAATGAATGTTGCCTACCTTGTGGCAGATTTCTGTCTTGACTTCCTTCAGGGCCCTGTCTGAAAAGACACAGCCACAAGTCTGGAGGTAACAGAACCTAAAAAACAGAGAAACACTTATATGAAATTGTTAAACAGTTTCCACCTGTATCGCTTTTAGGGCCATTCACCAAAAATAAATAAATAAATAAATAACAGACGCAGGGCTGGGAACTGTATTTCTTTCTAACTTTATGTGATCTAAAGTTAGGTCCATACGTTTTTGGGTTCTTGACACGTTGTAATTTTCCCTCTGTACACTACCGCCTTTCTTTTCCACAGCTGACAAGGTCCCACAACAGCATAACAGCAAAAGTAACCCACAGACGAGTTGTTTGTGACACTACCCCCTGGTGACAGGAAACAGCTACAACATGTAGACAAGTCTGTGCCATAGCATCTTGGAGCCCTTAGATTTTGTGAATGTTTTTGTTTCTTAACCATAAAGAATTTTGACCTTATTCACTTTAGTTTTCCTCTGTGGCCTTTCAGGCTTGATGGAGTTGCAGAGCAGACTAATGCTTTCTTCTTTTCAGTAATGTACCTGATTGAAGATTTGGCCACTCCCAAGGTTTTTGATTTCTCTCTGATAGGTTTGTTTTGTTTTGTTTTCTCAGCCAAATAACTGTTTTCTTCACTTGCATCAACATTTCTACCAAATGCATTTTGTTAAACTCCAGAATCAAAGATACAAATCTGTACTTCCATTACATTTTGATTATTTAACTTACGCTGTGTTCCAGACACCTCAGAAGTCAGAACTCAGGAGTGACATCACTCCTGAGTTGAGTATGATTCAGTCAGAGAAGACAGTAAAAACAGGATGTCTTATACCTTGCTTCTTAGTAAGATAGAACTATTCATCCATCATTAACAAAACAGAGCAATACTTGTTTTTCTTTGACTTAAAAACACTGCTGCAGCATGGTCATGGATCGAACCTTGTAAGTGCTGTGTGAATGGATTATTTAACAAATCACAAATACGAAACAATACCAGCACAGGTTAAAAGTTTTACACTTTTAATAACGTTTACGTTCAGTCCTGCCATCTTACAATTGTTAACTTGTGGTTGGCATGTCTACTTTGAATTTCTGAGTTGGAAATTTGAGTTGAGAGGGCGTTCCAGGTGAAAATTTCCACTGGGAACTTGAAAATTCTGATTTCCAACTTAATCGCAAATGCGGTATTAAAGTACGATGTGGTTATGTACAGAGGTAAAATAAAATAAAATAAAAAATAGAGAATTTTAAGAAATACAGAATTGTCCAGAAATTCACAAGTATATCAGAAGCAAGATAGACGAATGCCATCATATGTTTTGCAGTGAATTTCAAACATGTATTTAGTATATTAAAATTAACTTAGATACAGTGGCTTGCTCCTTAAAACAAAGAGAGAACATGAATCGTCAGTCTCATTTTTTCATTCTTAGGTTTAGTACCTCTTCACTCAGGTTGCTTACCGGTGTTTGCCATTCATCTCCAACCCAACTACAGGGCAAATAAACATGCCACAATGAATGTCTTCATATCTGTCTCCCTTTGTATTTCTTCTTTCTCCTTCCCATTCAGGGTTATCAGTCAAGTTCAGCTCCTTTATATCCTTCAGAGAAAGCAAATAGATAGATTTCCTGTTTGAAACCACGAATAAACACACAATCATGTGTCCAGAAACACATGGGCTGAAGACCTCCAACTGTGTAAATGGATAATGTAGCTCTGTATTTTATTAATTACAAAAACAAACAAATAAAAAAAACAAGTTAGATGTTCACACTTCGGTGTTAATATACCTTGATCCCACGGATGTGTGCTACAGCCTCAGCATTAGGTCTCTCAGCCGACTTATCCAGGAGATACTCAATGATAGCATCTTTGTTGTACAGTCTGAAAAATAACATGTGCCAGACCACCAGAACATAATGTGGTGTAATGAAAAGATGAAAAACTGTACAGTCTTAATTCATGTCTGATTTTTGTTATTTGTGAAACGGTGTTTATATCTTCGCGCTGTCACATCATCGAGCGATACCGTGTCCAAACATCAAATAATGCCCGAGTACAAAACAAGACAAAAAAATAACTCACCTTCCCAGTTCACAGGAGACGATGGGTCGTCTAAGTTTCTCTTGACTCAATGCACAGTACTTCCATTTGGCAGCCAATTCAGCATTTTTATCAACCTGTTCATGTAAGAAGACCGTGAGGAAAGAATACGCCATGTAGCTTCGTCTATAACACATCAAGATAATGTTAACTAGCGTTAAATTCTGAAAACTCACAGCAACTACATAACGTACATTAGAAACCACATTTAAAATACCGTAATATGTCTTTTTTATTCTCATGATGAAACCCCGAAACTTAACAATACTTAGTTTAGCCCATTAGCATTAGCAACTTGTTAGCGTTCGAAAAATATCGCCAACAGGGATATTTTCTATTTAAAAACGGAAGGGAAACTGAAGCCAAATCAAGCTAACACACCTTCTCGATTTTCTTGGGCCCTTTCACCAACTCGTGTCTTTTGGGAATCGTGCCACCATCACAACCCATCTTGAAAGCTCACTTCTAACTAGTTAGCTCAAACAGTCACTGTCACACACAAAAAAACCAAAATGCTACTCTCATCAGACAGGAAGTTCTCGGGTTGTAAACAAACAACGAGATCTCACTAAAGCTCGCGGGATGTGCGATGAATTCAAAGTCGCCCTCTAGTGGCTGAATGACTAGAAGTTCAAACGCTGCATGTGTATCTAATAGCTTCGGCCATGGTGTGGCAGCATCGTTCTAAATGTGAGTATATTTATCTAACTTGAAGCTAGAGGAATAGAAAGAAACTACATATTTTTATATTGACTTTTTTTTATATTTTGTTAAATGTTTTTGTTTATTTTTTTCACAGCTAGTTTATAATGACTTAATTTAGATCAACTTAAATCACATATTTATACTGTCTAGCATGTAAATACAGAATAAGAAGGTGATATCAGAATAAGCAAATTGTCACAAAACATATACTATGCAAAAATGCACATAACAAAATAATCAAAAACAATCCAAATGTATTTAGCAGTAACATTGATTTAACAACAAAAAGGTTGTATGGTTCCATGGCTTTTGCTAAACTATAGCGCTTTATGACCCCACAGTCAAGCACACAAACATAAAACAACTTCACACAGATCCCTCCACTCTTTCATTGTCCATCCATCCATCCACATTTTCAGTCAGCCATTAAACCCAGAACTAGTAAGTGACATTAGTCTGGCTTTCAGGCCTCTTGTCAGAGTGGTCTAAAGATGAAAGTTTCCTTGGAAGATAGTTCAGTGAGTGCTAATGAGATCTGTTTCCTGTGCCTTGCAGACTTCAGATTAGTTTACTATCGATAGTGCTGTCCAAGAGCGACCATTAGTTTGGGGAATACCTCAGTGGAGACATCTCTGGCGGCATGACTGATAATCGTTGTGGAAAAGAAGAAGGAATAAAAACCCAGCACTAGACTTCATTTTGGCCCAGAAAATAGATTTCAACCTCTTTATGCTCACCACACACTGGAAGCCACATACAAAATACAATACATTGCCCAAAATAAGCAAAATTAACAAATACAAACATAAAAACATTTTTCCATTTTCCCTGTTGGTTCGATTGGTTCTTCCTGTAATTTATAAATTGTGTTATGTGTCTTATTGAATTTCCTCCCTTTCTCACACAGAGCTAAATGTTTAGTATGGATTTTCATTAGAGGCAATGGAGTGAAAGCTCTGTTAGCAAACTATCTTTGAGAGAGTACAGTGCCCTGGGCTGAAGCAAATCAACACCTCAATGCACAATGGCCAAAGGACAAAAGGAACCCTGTGTGATCTTCTATCACTTCTATCACAAAAAAGAGGTTGTATGTGTGTGTGCGTGCACGTGTGTGTGTGTGTGCACGTGTGTGTGTGTGTGTGTGTGTGTGTGTGTGTGTGTGTGTGTGTGTGCGTGTGTGTGTGTGTGATGTACGTAACTAACCTCACCTCATCAGTGGATACATTGTTGTATTTTGCACCTTTCATTTATATCTTTTTTTACCATATCTTTTATTTATTTCTTCATTTTTTTAAATTATTTTGCATGTTTTTTGCATGCTAACAGAAACTCAAAATACACACATGTAGGAGGATAAGTCACCAGACACTGTAGCTTTAATCTAATTAAAAAGAATGTGAAATTATCACGTATAAAAAGTAAGAATAGGGATAGTGCAAGTCTGAATGTCCATATGTTTTCTAAATCTTAAGAAGTGACTGGATATTGCAGGCGCAAGGTCTATTTTTAATTACTGATTGCTGATAAAATAATGGCATTGCAGTGGCCTAATTGCAAAATAATCAGTCTTTTTACATCTGGTCTGAAAAAGTGCATACAGATCCTCACTGTAATAATCACAGCTTCTGTGCTTTCTAAGAGTTGAATCTGATTAGTTTCCACAGCTGAAATGCCGCTTCCTCTTTTACAAATATCTCCCTCTGATTGACCTCCCTCCCACGCATATCTTGGTGGTGCTACCCAGCACGGCTGACCCAAAGAAAACCCCAACCACTAAGCGCCCATCCAGCCTCATGTTTATACTTCCATGATGAGTCCAACCTGCATAATCAGACTTCCAGTGACTGGCCTTGAACTGAAACTGTATACATCTTAACCATCCCAGTCATCCAAAGCAGCCAGTGGAGACTAAGACTGCATTAATTGCATAGACCAGCCCTGGTATTGCACCGAGTCCAATGCATTTAGCGTTTCTAATTGGGGAGGAATTGCTGTGTTTACATTGGCGCTAGTTGATAGAGCTGGACCCTTAGCCCTGCAGCCAACCAAGCTAACGCTCTCTGAAGGAGAAAAACCAAACTGCCTAGTCCCTGAAATCTCTCTGGACAGAGCTGGAAGGAAATTATTTGGAACAGAGCAGAGGGCTATTTTCTCAGATTTATCATGGGGGATGGTGAGAAGGTAAATCTTTCTTTCTTTTTTTCCTCTGGCAGATTTCATCTTAAAAAAATGTGCAGAGGCAAGAATGTGATTATTTGTAGTAACTAACGAAATGCCATCCTGCAATGGGAATAGCTGCCACAGTTGATTAATATCTGTTTTATGCATTTATAAATAATGACATGACTATTTTCCAAAGCCCAACTCTTTGAAAAAAAGCATGCCAAAAATAAAAGATGTTAAAGTTATAGATTTATGAATGAAAGACAATCTTGTTGTATCTCAGAGACTGCTGGATAAGCAGGAGATTTGCCAGCATTATTCAGTTTTCAGTGAAATATTTATTGTTAATGATTAATTGTAATACATTTTACATTTCAAAACTAATCATGCCTTGACAGCACGCATCCTTTTAATTTCCTGAATCCCATCAATTTTTTTTATTTGTCTGCTGCCCATACAGGAATAATATAATTTAAAGGCTGTTTTGACATCATTTCACACTTTTCTGGAACGACTCCAGTGGACAGTGACGCCCCACCGTGTGCATGAACTTTCAGATTTCAACTGCAAATCTACCTTTACCATAAAATTCTCCCTCAATAAAAATCCTGGCAAATGAAAAAATATTTTGTGAGTTTAGGTTGAGTAGGGAATGCTGCTGTACTCAGTCAACTCTAACAGCACGTATCCAGCCATATACAAGTTCATGTACCTAACATATAATGAGAAATCCAAAACCCTGGAAAAAGAACACCACATCCAACATGAAGACTGAAACCAACGGGTTACCACACACCAGTCGACCACAATTATTTTCTCATTCCTTTTTCTGTTTATGTTGAAACTCACATAGCTAAAATTATGTCAGTTGGAAACACTGGCCATAACTAATTTTTCTATCCTCTTGGTCTGAGCCATGCTAGTGTTATTAACCCTATTGAGTTTTTGCCATATATTGATACAGACTCTTGATAGCTTGTACGGTAAATTATCTCATGTAATTTGGCATCAAGTCCTAACCACACAATTGTCATTGTTTAAATGATCAAAGATCAAATTAGGTTTTGCTTATATTGCTCAACTTTGTGCAGAAATGATAAAGAAAAACATGCCTAATGTTGTCGTAATTCCTCCTGCAGATGATTGCGGGACATTTTTCCCTGTCGCAGCAGCCAGCTGTGTGATAGTTTTGATCGACTGGCTGCACTGAAGTGTACAGCTCAACAATTTATTTACCACAAATTTCATGAAGAACTGGGACCTTTGTGAGCCCAGCCAAGCTGACACACAGAGCCATGCAGCAGCACACAAGCGCAGTCCACCTGGATGCATTTTTACCATCACCCAGCCAGTTTATGATTATCTTTTCCACTGTGGCAAACCAGACTGAACACCCACCAACAGATAAATGGATACATGCACGCCCACATGCAAGCACACACGCATTCGCAGTCTCTAAAAGCAGACGTGCTTATGATACAGACACACACACGTTCCAGGGTTCCTCCTTGATGGCTGTGACCTGGTAAGGAAAGTCTCCATACATCAATAGAAGGTATATGAATGGAACAACTCCTTGTGTGCTGGCAGCAAAGACTCAGTCACAACTCGTTAGCCTGACAGGCTAGCAGAAAGGTTCTGACAGCATCCTGGCTGTGATCGGTGTGGCCTGGGGTGATGGGGACATACCTGTGGCTGCTTTGTGTACTCTGTGGGCACGTGGTGAAGACTGAGCACACGTAGCAGCTGAAGCCTGGCAGCAACAGTAGCTAAGGGTCTAGGTGCCCACGCCAGCCGCCGCCTCACCATACACGTCTTCAGCAATAACAAAGTTCACTCTCACTTTTTTCAGTATTTTCTACACCCAATTTCACCTTCTCATGCCCTCTCTCACTTTCTCCTGCCTTCACACACTCACACAGACACACACAGATTATAGCCATAAGGGGAAACAGTGAATCTAAGCACTGCTGTGGTACAGTGAGCTCAGTGCTAAGTTTGGACACTGAGCAAAAATCCATTTGGAGAGCAGTTATTATTTCAGTTGATTAACCAGATTTTGTGGTTTTAAATATATAGATTTGTTGGTCTTTAAAGAAGTAGTTTGACAGTTTGGTTACTTTCTTTCAAAGAGTTAGATGGTAGGAATTGTAGACTAGTCCCCTTGTGCAGTTAGTAGGCCAAATAAATATGGCTACACCTAGAAACCAGTTAGCTTAGATTATTAAGATGATGTAAAAGAAGCCGTTGGCCAGGAAACATACACATTTAATGCTTAAATATATGGATAATCGTCATGATAAAGCATATATTTTGTTAATTCATGCTTAAGAGGATCTTGCAAGTGTGTTTTGTTTCTTTGTAAAGAGCTCATTCCTCTGTTTGTCTTACACTTACTTTGAACTTTTGCATTTTTAAGGTACTTATTATTTATGTATTTTTTTTTTTTAAATATTCATGAGTCTTATTTCAGACATTTCCTTCAACAATGTGCTGAAAACGAGATGAGCGAGCCCTCTGCAGAGATTTTATTCAGCCCCTTTCTAGATGTCTCTCTGAGGGGTCTTTGGAAGAACACGTGTTTTTAATAAGGGTCTTTGCGTCTGGCCTTGCATAAATGTTTTGCAGTGTTCCTTCTGTGAGCTGGGGCCTGTCTTTATAGTGGAGGCTAATCAGCTGTAAATTCTGTTTTAAAAAGGAAAAGAGGGGCACGGAAGGAGTTAATCTCCAAGGCCCATTCTGTCTCACCTAATTGTCTCTCTCGCTTTCCCTCTCTCTCTCTCATATGTAGACCTTTATAGGTGATACACACTCCTTAAAGAAAGAGTCAAGAGAAGATGATGACAAAAAAGAAATGTGTGTGGGAGGGGAGAGAAAGGTTCAAGGCTCTGACAAATGATCTAATAAACGAGTTGGAAGATTACAGGCTAGGTGCCCACAGGGAGAGGAAGTGGAGCAGTAAATATTTTTTAAAAGCTGTCAATAAATTTGCAGTGTTGAGTTGAGAGAAGTATCCACAGCGAGAGCCTAAGAGATGGGGCTCCTGTGCTGGGTAGGTGCTTCACTGTCAGGACCCTGGGTAAGGCTAAAAGTAATTTAAGTGCTGAAATGTTGTTTTAAAGGAGCGCTAATATAGAGATTTCTTACATTAGCACCAGAAAGAGCACCTTGTTTGATTAATATGCTACAACGAGCTGTCGAATTAAACTGTATTCTTTCACACTTTTTTAAAGGTTAATATGGATACAGCTGTATAATAGTAGTCAGTAAGCCTTTATAGCAGTACGTCGAGGATTTCTTTTACTCTGCACAAGACAAGGATCACAGTTTACTGATATTTTGTTTTGTGGTTCTTTTCATAAAGGCATAAACAGCTCATTCTGTCGGTGGTCTATAAAGTTCACAGGCACCAGCCTCACTTTCCCACACCTTTCAAACATGCATTTTACTTAGCAGCCTAATTAAAGTTGATTCAAGGGTTCACCTGCATGCCTATTGGCAAATGTTCCCCACAGGGCAGTGCTTCTGTCTGAGTGATGGTTTGATGAGGTAATGTCAGGAGCACACAGGTCTCACCTGCAGATGTCTTTTGGTAGAACTCCAGTACAGGTTGTCTGATTATGTGAATAAGTCACATCATTCAAAAATGATTAAAACTATCTGACAGAAACAGCAAAGGAAGCAGCTGTGATTAAAATGTTAGGTGGCTTCATTTCAAGTTGTACTAACAGACGTTTTGTTACACAAACATTAATTACACATTGACTCATACTGTTATAATTACCTGTATTTACCCTTGATAGGCCCTGTGTGCCTCTACTAGGGTACTGAAAGTTAGGTTGTCATTTTAGATCCAGCAAACTCCATCTTTATTCACCTCAACCGGGTGGAGTAGTTGGATTCCAAGGTGCAATAGTGGAACCTACGCCACCTCATAACTACCATAGGAAATTGAAATTTTTAGACCTCCCAGTCATCAGACATAACAACACTGATTTCATTCTTCTGTACTTCCTCTCCAACCAGCTTGGGTAAACATCAAAATTAGTGGTCAGACAGTAAAAATAAAAACTAGCTCACTTTTTTGCTGGTTATAGTGAGCAGTGTGAAATGTTCAATTAGGGCCAAGAAAGATTTAAAAAAATATCTTTTTGACAGAAACATGGTTTACGGTTGGTGATCTTACTGACATATGTGTGCTTTCTCTATAACACAATAACACAAATATTCATTCCTGTGTGGCCATACAAACCGTAAACACAACAAAGCCCTGAAGACATGGGAAAAGCATCAGGACACTGATACCTTCTATGACACCTTCCTCCTCACTCCTGGAACAAATCCTCTTGAGTTTCTGTTTGGTAAGCAGGGAGAACATCCTCCCATCGCTGCTGTTCTCCACTTCCCAGCTGGTTTCCCCTGCTTTGGATAATGTTTCACTGATCCTCGCATCACACCGCTGCTGCTAAGGTGTGGTGGACAGAGGTTCAAGACCTCCAAGCCAAATAAACACAATACAGAGGAGGCTTGGTGAGGTGTTAAGGTTGCAATAAGAGGGTGTAAATTACAAATAGTAAGTTATAATAATGATCATACTTTTTAAAATAACATGATTCATTTAATCCTAATAGTTAGTGTCAAATAGAAACACATAAACACACAAATATGTTATTTAAAAAGTGCACAGGAATGTGCTCATTTTTGTCATATACAGTAAAAGGAAAAACTTAAAAATAGGTACCTCTGATTTAAAACACCATCACACTCTCATATTTAATGAATTAGCTCTTTTCTACATTATTTGAGACATTCAATACAAAAGATGTAAAGTAGCAATTATTTGGCGCATATGGTCGTAATTATTTATATTTTCATAATATAACCCTGTAAAAAGTGCCACACTAGTACACTAAGTTTTGAACCTTCTCATATTCATTCCCAGTCTTTGCAGTGAATTTGAGATACTGACACTTAGTGACACGCAGAATTTGAAGGTGTTTTTTTCTCCACACAAATTTTGCAATAGGACCCGTTCAGAAGGAAGGCTTACATTGTTGTCCTTAGGATGGCACTGGCTAATAAATGTTACCCCTAATCACTTTCATTTCTGATTCCTTCACACACCTCTTTGTTGTACTTTGTCTAACCGTGCCAAGGTCCAACTGCCTCTGACTTTTATACAGCTATCCTTGAAGCAGAAGCAGCAACTACCAAACAGACATCACTTCCAATCATTGTCACGACCCCAAAGCCCTCTGAAAACAAGCAGCCTACTCCAGGTCTCCAGTTTCTCTTCAAAATCCCACTAGACTCACCAGTATTCTCTTGGATTCATTCTGGCCTGCAGTGTCTTTTTTTGCAGGCAATGCATGTCATCTTAACAATCACTAAAAATCAGAGGCAAAAGAAAAAATTCTTTAAGCCATTATCTTTCTTTTGATGGGCAATTGACTTCAGGAACGGGAGTTTTTAGGGAGGGAGGGAGCGGGGCTGTGGAGCTCGGTTGTGCTTGCCAGTAAGAGCTCCAGGGCCTCCTGTTCTGTTCTGCTGTGATGCCTGCGCGCTGAGTTTGGCTTGGCTTGAGTCTCTGCACTTGATGGTTTATTCATATTCAGTGGTGCAGGACGCTGTGCCATGAGGTTCCTCTCACACTCAATATGTCTGCAAAAAAGTGACAGCGAAGAATTCTGAATCCCACTTTTGCTGCATAGGTGTTTAAAATGTTTTGTTCTCATCTTAAGATTGAAGCAATCATCGCGCACTGATGCAGCCAATACCACACATCTTTACCGTCTCTCTCCACAAAAGCCGACGTTTTACAACAACATCTTGTCACATGTGTTCTAATCCTGTCTTTTCAAATTTGGCTTTTGTTTTTTCATGTGTTTATTTTATTCTCCTTTTTTAAATTGCTAGTCTTCTGTTGTGACATCTATTTCAGCATCAAAACCATGAATTCCTTCAGTTTTTTGTGCCTCAAACAGACTGGGAAAAGAAGCTTTAGCAAATATATCTCATGCACATCAAAGCATGAAACAGGCAACACTGGAGAAAAGTTTGGCATTCCTGGGGAAATTTATTTTCTGTATATATTACAACCTCCCACACAGCCATACTATTCCCACAAATTCGTACTATACTTGTACATGCAAACTTCACATAAATACACAAATAGGTAAACACCCTAACTTCAATAATGTCTAATCTCGCCCGGGTGATTGTCTCCATGGCTTGTACTCATCAATTAACAAGCCACTTGCTATTCAAAAACAAACAACATCAACTTCCCCTGAAAAGCCCAGTCAAAACAAGCAGCAAAGCCTGGCTTGTCCACACTGCCCCTCTTAATCAAAGCCAGATGTCTCCTCAAAAACTATTTCTCTCTTTTCCTCGCAGCACCCCTTTCTCCAATCTCTCATTCCCCTTCTCTTCCCTCCGCATTCCCTTTCCTGTCAGAGATTGTGTAGACCTCTTTTCCTCAGCAGTCGTGATTTGGCACTCTTAGGCTATCTGTCTTTTTCTCTCTCTGTCTCAAGTTTTCCTCCTACTTCCCTCCATTTCCCTTTTTCTGTCCTGAGAATCAGCATCTTGTCAAGCAAGCACAGACCTACAGTGAACCTCCACAGCATTCACAATCACTCAAGGTGAAAAATTAGACCCACATGGAAGATGTCGCCAAAGAATTGCCTCTTGCCGAATACCTTCCAGTAGATCTGCTGGGGCATTTAATGTCATGGCGATTTTGAAATACATGCCACAGCCTGCCTGTCTAAGTAAGAGTTCCAGATTTCTTTCTATTTACTTAAGCGTGAGCCATGTCCCTTAAGTTTCAGCTCTTTGAAGAGAGCAATCTCGTGGCTGTCAACACACCATTCTCAGTTAGTCGGGGCGGGAGCCAAGCCCAGAATGAACGCTAATTTACTTTTCCACCTCAGTGCTGAGAGAAAACACCCTTCCCCAAAGATGCTAAACAGAATCGGCAGTTCTGTTCTGCTAACTGCTCTTTAGGGGGAAACCTCCAGAGCATGTCTTCCTACTACCACTGCTTTCAGCTCTCTTGCAAACTCACCCTCTTTAATCTGAGAGGCAAATAGCCCCCAGTGTTGTTCTTAAAGCTCAGGCACAGCTCTGGACAGCTCAATGGGCCCTTGGAGAGATGCAACAAAAGCACAAGTCTCTGTGTTTGAAGTCTGCCATGTGATTGGCACTAATTTAGTGGCTCTTTAGCCTCTTTCTGCTTTTGCATCGCATTGTGTTGTACTGCCTCATATAATTAGCTGTGATTTCGTGTATTCTGGTAAGGAACTGTTGCTCAGAAACTGCTCTGTCAAATGTTGCCAAATGTTCTGGTCTTAGATAAACTCCTCCAAGTCATTCATTATGCAAATCACAGATGGAATCCAACAAAATCTGAAATTACCTCAGTTGGTCCTTTGCTTTAAGGATGACAACCAAACAGATGTTTGCCGAAACAACTTTTTACAAACAGCTTTTTAAAAATTATTATTAAGTAAAAATGTATGTTGCACATATATTTTGATTGACAGAGGCCATTCAATTTACAATCAAATGGCTTCCTCAACTTAAGTCTCTGTATTCTCCAGATTTCTTAATCCTTGCAAAACACAACATCCAAAACCGTTAAAAAAACAACAACAAAACATTTTCTGTAAAGCTTTGTTTTTAAAGTTTAATTTTAATTATTATAATCCTCACGCCTGCATAAACATATTGGTAAACCACTACTTGATTTATTTTTAATATGGAAGAAGAAGAAAAAACAACTCCTTCACACCATCCTGTCCTGGGTCTTATCAGCACGGACTTCATGCCTGACTTGCTGGCTTCATTGCTTCAATGGGTTTGAGAGGATGGAGGAAGGGGCAGCAGATTCTTGAAGGGGACACTTGTGGGAAGGAAAAGGGTCTCATTGCGAGAGATCAGCTTGTGTAAACATTCAGGTTAATGAAGCTCAGTGGGTCTAATCCTCAGTCCTCTTTCTCACTCTCCCTCACCCTGGCCTCAAACTCCCATCACCCCTCCCCAGGACCCACACCCCTATTTTCGACTATAATCCCTTGCAGGAGCAGGCACTGTCAATCAAAAGAACCTAAGAAAAGAAAGACAAGGGGTGTCGTGTGCATGTGCTCGTGTGTGTATATACGCATTTACTTTGCATACAGTACATCTGAATGTGTTCATATGTCAGAGAGGATATCCGCCTGTATACACGAACCACAAACGCCATGTTTGTCAATGTACGGTTACGCCGGGTGCTTTAAGGTAGGGGTTGGATGGGGGATTTCCATAGTTCTTTAAACCATATGAATCGAAACAGTGGAAGCTCTGGGCTGAGACCTGGACTCGGGGGTAATCAGCAACACATGAACAATGCGTGTGTAAGAAGAAAAGGAGATGAAGGAGGAGGAAAAGAACGGAAAGTAAGGTTTCTAGTCTAAGTTCTCCAAACATTGTCACACGTTGTGGTCAGACTATCAGGCAAGCACAGGAGGAAATATTTTTTCTACCCTAAAACAACGTCACATTATCACAGCACATTGGGCTCGCTGAGAAATAAGTGTTACATGCCATGCTGCTCCTCGTTCATGGGAAAAATTCTTGGTTAAAGATTTTGATATACAACAAATGCTGGAAAGGATTTCTGTAGTTAAGACACATATTATTTATTAAATCACACAAAGTTTACTGTTTAACAGAAACTTCCCAGAGCAGGTCTTTGAAGCTTTGATCCAGTGCAAAATGGGTGTGCGTGAGGCTGTAGTAAACACAGTGCTTTGGATGTGAAGCATTTGAAAGCAGGTGGTTTGTTCTGAGTTTATTTTTAGCTGGTTCAAATTCAAAGTTGTCGCATTCCTTAGCACGTCTAAATAAGTTACTTACTAACTAATTACTGAAGTAGTCATGGTTTTAATTCCAAAGAATATGTTACTAACTTCATTTTAGGTTGCTCAGTGGGTAATAAGCACCTGTTCACACCAGAAAGCCTGAGGCTTGGTTAGTTTTGGTTACAGATTGTAGTTACACAAGTGCCCTTAAGAGTATATAGTACCTATATCCTCTTATCATCATATGTTGGATGCAACTCCCTTTACTTTATACCACTGATTTGTAGCCGGTATTTGTCTGACATGTTTTCCATTTAGTGGGTAGATCTCTACTGTCATTTCAATTCATGGAAACAAATGAATGAAAAAAAGGATTTATATTGCTGCTATTTTACACACTTGTACTCTCATCCTTTGAGGGTTTTTTCCCCTTTGTGAAACTGTAGAAACATATTTCAGTAAATTTATGACAGCCTGAATTTTCCCCTTTAAATGGCGAGTGACACAATTTGGAATTAATGCTTAAATAGCTAGCAAGTAACCATGTAGATCGTAGAGCGGGGTCATGTCAGCAGTCCATTATAATTTGCCCCTACCAAGGTCTTCAAGGTCAACTTAATGATTTAGTGTTGGAAAATTGACAAAAAATATGCATAACTTAGAAACTGTGATACTTAAAAGTGTGGTTTCTATTGTCAACATATAGAAATTACCATATAAGGATTTAAAATATCACGTTACATTTTACCTTTGACCTATCTTTCTAGATCAATAGATTGATCAGAAGGTCAAAGGGATAATGCCTATATAGAGTTTTTTACTGCCATTTTTTAAATAGACAACATATAGGTGAATAGGAAATATATATATATATATATATATATATATATATATATATATATATATATATATATATATAGTCATTACTTTTTTATACACATTACAGTAACATGTCTTGATGCATGCCGTATCATCCAGGTAAGCAAATCCCAAAAAGTTGATTCTGTCCATCTGGATGTAACATTTTCAGTGGAAGAAACATTTCATGAATCATCCAAATGACTTCCTCAGTCTCAGCTGATTGCAGGTTTCCCCAACCTTAAAAACATTAATTATATTTAATAACATTAACCAGCTCTGGTTACTGTCTCCACAGCAGCTCACATCCCAAAGAAATAGTTTGAGCTAGCACAAGTCCACTGTTGTGACATTGGCTTCAGAGCCTTACCCATCTTATCATGTTACTCTACTTCTGACACTGTTGGGAGCTAACATTCATTCAGATTTTTTTTTAAAGAAAAAAAAAACTAAACAGACACAAAAAACATTATAGAGCTCTCATAGATAAGAGGCATGGAGGGCACGTGGGTTAATTTGAAAGACTATGGAGGGCATGACTAATCAAAGGAGTATTCGCTTACTGGTCATACTTGGTCTTTGGTCCTTACAATTTTTCTCACAGTGCTCATTTTTCTACCATCTTTACAGATTTCCCTTCCTCTACCAAAGGTTGGTTGCTGTTTTATGATAGCAAAGTTATTTGTGAGGATGAAGATTTATGCTTTAATATGCTTGTCCCATTTCTTTCTGCTCCCTGGGTTCCCATAAATCAGTACTTATATGGAGCCCAGCATTGCTTCTCATGGGACATGCAAGGGCTAAAAACAAGGGGGCATGAAAGATAAATCAAAGAATTCCTGAATATTATCACCATCCTATTATTTCCTGAACATTTAGTTCATAGTTCAGTGTGAAGTGTCTGTATAATATCAGTTCTTTTGTCCTCTTCTCTTAAAATTTTTTTAATGAAGAAGCAATTGTAAACGATTTATTGTCTACCTCTGATTTACTGGCGAAGCTGTCGGTGAAGTTTTTGCAGTAAGATTTGGTGAAATAAAATGAGCCCCATTAATGCCACCCAGACCATTATGACTGAGCTGTCTGAGCACTTCTGTCAGAGGTCTGTTCACCGAGGCCAGATGGCAGAAAGAGCGAAGGAGGAGAAAGAGACAGATGACAGAAAAGAGTGAGGTAAGAGAAGGACAAGATGAAAAACTGGGTGGTTTGGGCTTTCCCTAGCATTCCACATTAAGCTCTGAACCCAAACCACACATACAGGCACAAATACAGTATATCCACACATAAACACTGGAGTATTCACTCCAGACTCTGAACCCAACCAGTGGCTCTGATCCAACATTAACATGGTACCGTCCATAGCCACGTGTGGCACCATGGAGCAAGACTGGATTGTTCTGCCAATTTCTCTGTGGCAAAGCTGGTGTATGGAACCAAACGATGAAGCCAACAACATCCCATTGTCACTGCCAAACCCCTTCTTTCTTTTTCTGTGGTGGTAAGACTGGTCTCTTGTAGTGACAAGGGCAACCTGAGATACGTGGAGTGCCCCTCATTTGACTGTATTGTCTCATCTCGGGCCTTTTATTAAGAACTCAGCAGGCTTATTATTTTTATTATGAACTGCCTGTGTTTTTGTCCTCAGGATGCCAGGCTTCAGTGCACACAGCTGTTTCTCCTCAACTCCCATGTTTTCTTAACTTAAGAGGTGCTTTTGCAAAATGCCGTTCAGATATTTTTCTTCAGCATCCCCCCAGACTATGCCTATCTATTCACTAGTTTGGCTTCTCTTTTTTTCTCCCTTTCCCCTATCCAGGATTAAGCCAAGCTGAACTGCCATGTCTTGAGGCTGAAGTGACAGACTAGCCATATTATGTCGAGTACAACAAGCCAGATAATCATTAAAGCATGAAATAATAAATCCAAATTTGCCTGGTTTGTCTCAAGCAGGGCACCCCAGTGTGTTTGAACATTCAAGGTGACAATAAGAAAACAAAAATGATCTCAGGAATGTAAACCCTATGTAGACTTTGAAATTATAATAATAAAAAAGCACCACAGGAAAGAATTAGCGGTAATGAACAATATTCAAAATAGACATACTTCCTCTATATCCAGCTGATGAAATTCTACTGGGAAGATTTATGGGATATATTTTTATCTATCATTAATCACACCCCCACTTCTTTTAAGAGAGGGTCATAAAGTGAATGTGGAGACATCAGGCTTCTAGCTAACAACATGGAAGTCTGATCAATAGCACAGATCAGGTTTCCCAGCTACATCGCAGAGAGAAAGTAAAGCAGCAGCTGTTTAGAGTTTCAATTTGGATATTAGGTGCCAAGCTTAGAAAGAGCAGAGAGGCATTCCTTAGTGCAGTTCAACATATGGACAGTTCGTCTGTGTAAAAGATGGCTCAAAGGACAGCTTTCTATTTTTGGTGTTTAGACTTAAATTGGACACAGGGACAAGTTCAACTTGGGTTGCAAACAGACTCTTCATTGCAGTTCATGTTTGGGTTTTTTTGTTTTTTTTAATTTATGGAACTTCTTTTGAAATATGTTCTCCAATGTCTTGGCAATCAGAAGGTAAAAGTTAATCAATCAAGATAATCTTGTTTATCCTTTTCTTTCCAAAAGTCCTTTTAATATTCTCTAAAACATGATTGGGGTTACACACACTGAAACAGAACTTGTTAATGTACCAAAAGCTGTCATTCTTTCTACATACACCATTTGTTTTGGTTTTGCTTAAAGAATTTAAATAATTGATTATGCATTTCACCTGGTGATCACATGCTGGTGTCACTACTATAATGAAATCGTATTTGTTTGTCGCAGATACAAAGGCTAAAGACTAAACCAAAATAGTTCTATTCGATTGCCAGCTGTCACAAAATCAATAAAAACAATGTATGATACAATGTTTGTCTGTAAAATCTAAAGACTATGATGAAGAAAAAGACAAGCAAAAAAAAAATTCTCACAAATTTAACACATACAGAGGACCTCAAGCTGCGCCCAGAAGCAGAAAACATGATTCACGCTTTGAGACATGCAGAAACTCCTGCAGCCGTCAGTTTTTATGGATCCCCAAAGTCCTATTATCACAACCCTCTAGCATGAAACAAGCACATATTCGCCAATGCTTTGTAAGTGGGCCCAGCAAGTCATTGTTAATGTCAGCTGATTCACTGCGCTTACATTGCTCTAAAAACTGTTCAGACTTGACATAATCTCTATGCAATTTCACCAGAATCTCAGTCTAGAATGATGTAGCGATTAGTATTCACTGTGACCAGCGGTATATCAACATAGTGAAAACAGAGGAGGAAACTCTGCTCTGGATAAGAGAAACAACAAAGGTTAACTTGAAGCAGCACGACTCAGTGACAGTTTTGATGCAAAGTGAGTTTGCTTATGTGTTTGAGATTTATTATAAAGTAAAGTTCAGCAGTCAGCTAACAAAAATGAAACGTATACCGCTTAATTTAGATTTCAAAAAACAACAAGTTACAAACCCTTTCCCAAAACTGTGAGTATTTGTCTTTTTATGGCAAGGATGTGTTGCTGTTAAACCTTACTACTGAGTCATGCTTTTCTTCTCCATCACCACAGTCTAATGGCAGTAAGACTAGACTTGGTAAAGCCAGAAAAGGGGGATGGTAGAATGGATGATCTGTCACCATGTTAAGAAAAACACTCAGCATCCATCAATTATACTCCCAGGACAGTTGACTTTCTTTCTGTCCTGGTGGTTTATCAATAAAGTGATTACCGTAATAGAGAGAAATCTGTCCTTTAAAAGCCTCATTAGTTGGGATATACCGTAATTAAACCAGCAGCGAATTCGTTAAGATGGTCAGATGTGTGAATTATTGATAAGTTAGTTGAGATTTTAGAGGATCTCTGGGGATGATTAATAATTGATACCTTCCATTTAGATTAGTACATGATCATGAAAACAGTCATTGTGTTAACATAAGAGAATTTGAACTGTTCATACATGTATCCATCATGCTGATTCCTTCATGTTCTTGGGCCTCAACTAGTCCAGCAGCAGCAATGAGAAGCAAAGTCCAGCAATCATGTGTGTAAATACTTGCCTGCCTTGGTGGCTGCTTGAAAATTTCCCTCAATTGTCTGCAGAGTTATTAAAATCAGGCCCTGTGTCCTTCTGTACCCAGTCTGAGTAATAACAGGGTAATGCAGTAAGTCAAACAGTCTTGTTCTAATTAGGTGTGGTTGTGTGCAGCGTTCCAGTGCCTGTCGACTGCTCACAGACACGACCATAAACACGTTGGCCTCAGGAGTCATTGGATTCACAGCATAGACTATAGGGCATAGATGGATCCAATAAAGCATTTTCTGTCAATGATCAATGAGAAAAAGAATAATAATCACATGGGAATGCTGTTAAAAAGTAAAAATAGCTGAAGGCAATGGAAAGGGGAGAGAAGCAGTAGGTTGCAGCAGTTTGACATCCACTGGGGAATGTTTGCTGATTTGTTTTGTGCGAGAATTTCCTAGAATAAAATTATTCAAACAATTTTACCAAAAAACAAAAAACCAAACAAAGCAAAATGAAAAAAAAAAAAACTATAGAAGAAAATTCCTCAATTTTCCTAACCTCATAGTGGATAGACATTCAAGAAAATACAAAGACTTTTTGCAACTGAAGCTAAATTATGGCTGGTGTCCTTGTACGCTGAATTATCTTACCAAGTAGTGCGGTTTTGTTTTTCATGTGGTTGCAAAATGACAAAATGACACAGTGGACTAGAGCTTTGAAGTGACATGATGACAAACTGCCGCTTTACCAGTGTTTGGTTCATAGCTATAAAACATTTGTTACATCCTCATATTTAAGTGTTTACAGAATGTATCGGGTTTTATAAAACAAAGACATCTCAGTTATGTCTATTGTCATCACAACCATGAGAGCAATTTATAAATTAATAGTCAAAAAGCAAATGTTTATTAGACCAAATGATTTAGGGGTTAAATTGTTTAATGTGAACCTGAAGATCACTCATCAAACAGACCATGAATAACATCTGCACAGACTTTGGACTGGAAAGGAGGTTGTTAATGTCATGTGGTCCACGTGAAGATACAAGATGGCAGATTAAATGCTGAGCAGTAGTTAAGACCAGCTGTAAAGTTAATTGTTAATAAATTGTCAAATTAATGGTTAAATTACATGTTCTATTCATATTTAATGTGTTTACGCAATTTAATTAAAAGAAGTTCACTGAATCACTAAATAATAAAAATAGATTGCAGGAGACAGGCATATACAAACAACACACACACATCCATGCTGCATATACATATACTATCATGATATTCAGAGTATACACAGATAAAAATATACAATTCATTTGAGTATAGCCATGAGCATATCTTTAAAAAGTTGCTTTTAAGTGATTAAAATATTTACAAAGCAAGTCTTCACTGTATCAGTTCAGCTGGTTTTGAAACATTGACCATATTAATTTTTGTTAGAATGTGTTTTATCCTGGAATTCCTCTCTTCTTTTACGTTTTCTGTATATGGATCTTTATAAAAGCTCTTTTTTTTAATCTTTCATAAACTAATCACACAGTTCTTTCCTATTATGCATGATGACTTATCTCTCTACAACCTGAAGTAACTGGATAGCAGTTGGTCCTTGTATGTTCTTTACTTATTTATTGGTCGCCGAGCAGGATTTTGTTTGCCTTACAGTGTGTTAACTTAGACTTCCTTGCTCTCTTTCCCTCGGCCTTCAGCTCGTTGTGGGCGGAGTTTTCACACACTTTGCAGTGACAAGACAATGTGCAACAAGGTGAGGTGAAAATCCACTGCCTGGAGCCACCAAGCAGAGACGAAAGGAAATGAAAACATCACTCCTTTTTTCACACCTTTACCTTTCCCCCAGCCGATCCCCACCTCTCTTCTCCTTCACTCCCTCTCCTTCTTTCTCTCTCATTCACCCCAGGCATTGAGTTGATAATCCAAAAAGGTCACCTGTGGCCTCCTTCTCTCACCCCTCCTTTCTATTTCTCTTCTACAAAGAGACGAGGGAAGAAAAAAAAAAAACGAGCCTGAGGGAGTTTCAATCCTGAAGTAAAACAAGTATCTCTTCTTCTCATTGCAATTTTCTCCCACATAATTTCTTCGTTCAGTGAGAACCCTTCATTTATTCATGAGGGTGAAAAGGTCAAACAGGTATAAAATGCAAGTCACTTCAGGGTTGAAGAGCCTGTTTCATCAAGATTTGGTAAGAAAACAATAATACATGCATGTAGAAATGCATGACACATAACATTGTAAATATGTGTTGGGTTTTTTGTTGATTTGATTGTTTTGCTTGAATGTTTGTTTTTAGGAACGCGGATTAGTGCAAAATGTTATTCAAAATGAAAAAAAAAGATTGATTTTGTCCTGTAAACCAAAAAGAAAACTAGTGCAGCTTTAAACACACCAATAAGCTCTTAAAATCTCTGTATCTATCCATTAGCTGTGTGTCTAGCTATCACTTTTCAAATTATTGATTTGCAGTGATCAATTATATGGCTTTGTGTACATTTTTGGTGGAAGGAATGAAAGGTCAAAGGCCGCGGGTAGGTCCCCCTTCCCACATTCATTTGTAATAAATCAATATTTACACTTTTCAAGCAGACGGGTAAACTGGTGGAGCAATTTGTACCATTTCCATGTTATATCAATAATCACTTTAAAGACAGTGTTACTCATGAGTATCCCACCGCTTTGGGACAAATGAAATCAAGAGGTTATAAAAGTAAACCTCAATTCTGTACAATATCTCTCGTTTTTATATAGTTTTCAAACAGATATACTGTTATACTTATTAAGTCAAAGGAAGGTGAAAGCAAATTAATTTCACAGAATTTTAGAGGTGGGCAAGAAAATGTATCAACCTCCACCTCAAGAATTCGCTATAGTTATATGGGTGTTTTTAAAACATAAGTGTGGTGGTTTATAGGTGCCTAAAACCTTTCTGCATAACCCATGCATAGTAATGCTGTTCTATATCCACAGTCCTAATAATTTTCAACATGTTTACTTGGTATTCTCATGGTTTGTCATGGTTTTTAATCATGTTCTCTTTTTGTTTGCACCTCACTGTTGTGAATTTTTAATATATTTTATTTTTCTTTAGTTCTTTCTTGGAGGACGTAATATGTCTCAAAATTTATTGTCCATGTGGAGAAATGTCTTTATTCCAGCGTTCACTCCTTAACTCTTTATTTTGCACTTTGCCCCAACATCATTATTCTTTATCCCTCATAACCCACTTTGTTTTTGCTGACAGTGATAAAACATTTTGCTCACTGAAGCCGAAATCACGCAGACATGCGCGCACAGGTCATGTAATGAAGACTTCCTTCCCTTAGCCTTCCAGCCATGGGAATTCAGCCCAACACTGACGCAATGACATCATTCAGTCCAATGCAGGTCATGTATAATCACTTATTGAATTAACATAACCAAACAAACAAAAATGTTTGTTTTAGTTCTGTGGACAATTGATCATGAACTTCAAAAAGACCACTTACTTTTAGGAGCAACAAAAATAAATGGAAGACATAATTCATACTTTTTAACGTCGGATGGTTATTTCTATTATAAGTAAATACCGATGCTCTGTTCATGTGTTGTTTGTCATGAGAGCTGTATTATTGGCTGACTGTTAAGCAGGGAAATCCCCTCTGCTGATTGCTTTGTTCTGTTGTGTTACCACAACAGCAGTGAACGGAAAGCAGTGGGTACTGTTTGAAACAGTGGCCAAAGCATTTTTAAAGCAAATACTATGCAATTGTATTTGGCAATATTTTATCTTCGCTTACGATTTAATAATGAGCAAGATGAGCTCAGATTACAAAGTCATCCTGTGTTATGCTCAGATGCCACAGGGTAAACGTATTTAGACGCAATTTTGAGAAGAATAGAAAAGGAAACTGAATATGTGTGAGATCAATCTTTCAGGATATTAACATGCAAGGACTTTGCATGATGCACTGAAATTCCTGAATATTTACTCACATAACAATGTCAGTGAAGTTTGTTTGTTTTTTACCTTATCCTTCCTCTGGATAACTGGTGCCAGAGTACCACATGCTTCAGTCTAGCTCTGATATGTGTCTTGAAATGCCCAAAGAATTAAACAATTTATACAATGTTCCAATGGTCCCTGTAGGGACAGTGAGTGAAATGTCCCCACAACCATTCTTGATTCTTTATATTTGGCTATGTTATGTTCCTATCAGAATTAACAATAATTGCTTCAGTGCTGTCCATTCAAAACTTTATTTGGATTTGTTCTTAGATATAAGCTCATCTACAAGTTAAGTTCCTGACCTGCATCTATAAGTTACATTTGTCTCATCTCTGAGGCTAGATAGATGTGGAGGCTATCCCAGCTGCCACGGGGCTAACAGAGAGACATATAGCCATTCTCATTCACATTCACACTTGTGGGCAGTTTAGAAGCACCAATTAAGCTAACCCCACTAACTTCATGTCTTTGGATTGCAGTAGGAAGCTGAGGAAGCTAGAGAGACTCCAGGAAGAGATGGGGGGGGGGGGGACTTGTCTCTAACGCTGAAATGAAAGCCCCATGTCAGCAAACAGAACAGGAGCTTCAAACAAATCGGGATTTTGCTCAGTGAGTCCAACGTGGATGGTAAGCACATTTGTAATGTCTCCACAAAGGTCAAGTCAGAGTCATGGAGGTGAATACTTTCCTTGTATCACTGTTGTTGATACCAAACATGGCTGTATAGTAACCTTTTGACTTCAGTGATGTCTGTATAGTTGAGACATGGTTCTTCCTTTTTCCTGCTTCAGAAAATGATTACCTGAAAGAAATCCATTCAGCTGCGAATCCCTATCACTCAGGAATGTGAGTTCTTTGTCATCACCAACTACTCAAAAAATCTGAAAAAGAAACTGTACATAACTGTTGATAAGACAATGGGTTGTGTTGTTGCGAAACTATTTCTTTCCTCAAGTCACCTGAACAGAAGAGAAATGCAATATTCTTAACACACCTAGTCCCTATCAAAGGAAGGAGAAAAGGAGAAGGAAAAAAATCGGTCCTGGATCTTAAAGACTGGTGTTTTTCAGAGTTGTGGGAACTTGTGACTCTATGTGAGAACATATCCGTTCTCAAATCTGTGCGTGTGCACAGGAAATGGTTGAAAACTTTTTTTTTTTTTTTTTTATGTTTGGGGTGCAGGTAGAGGTCTCAGAAGTGTAGTGTTGAGGAATTCCTTTAGGATATCATCCATCATAGGAGAGTTGGACACTGGCTGAGGTTTTTCTTTATTTGCATCCATAGGGGAATTATAAATCACCAGAAGTGAGAACAAGCGTCAATTGTGTGAGGTGTTATTTGAACACCAGCTGTGTTTTAGGGACATTTGTAGTTTGGGTTTCTTGAGTTTCTTGTTTTAAGGCAGTTGCACTCTTTTTATTTAGGTGTTTTCTGTTAGTAAAGGCTATTAAGACGGAAGTCATGCCTTGTCACGCCCTGTGTTGACTCACAGGCTATGTAATACATAAAGCAAAAACGTAAGCCATTTTCACACAGATTGACACAGCAGCAGTTGTGTTCATACACATGGGAAAACATAGAGCAATCAAGAATTGAATACCTGCCCTGAGGTTGTTGAATTTGACATATCCGCTGAAGACATTCCTTTAAGTTTAATGCTGTGTACTACAGTACTTGGGTTTGGTGAGAAAAGCTTTAGCAAACCAAACAGTTTTCCCACGGTTCAGTTGTTAAACTAAAAGTTGGCAGAGGATGAGTCTTAGTGTACCTGCTGTGTAAATCAACAGAAAATGTTAATGCTCTGAGGACTGAATAACAGTTAGTGTAGAAAGACTGATTCGTCTTTCCTGCTTCTGCAGCTGAAGATCAACTGCCAACAATGCAGAAATATAATAATTATAATCATCATCATCATAACCATAATAATAATTTAATTATTTTTAAAATGGCTCATTTTAAATCTATTAAAGAATTGATTATCATGCCAAAACTTGCACAATTCAAACTCAAAATAGGTATAAATTTAAAATAAACAATATTTTTGAGATTCCGTTAAAAAGAAAATTGTGATTTCTTCTCTGACTCTGAGTTTTAACCCTTTATTTCTCCCTTTGCCTTCATTCAGGAGATGAAACAAAGGATCTACATCTACACAGCAAATCCAGCATGTCCAAATTAACACTGTCGGATTTGATTTCAACACTATTAAAGTGTCTATATGGGTCCACACCAGAAAGTGTTAATTTAACTCTTTTTGGAGAGTTGGTACGTTAACTCTGATTTAGTGTTAAACACCAAATCTGTCTGGAGTTGATAATTTAACACTTGGTGTTAAGAGTTTATATATTAACTCTCAAAGAGTATTTTAGTTTAACTACGTAAGAGTTATCTTCTAATTCATTCTAAAAAGCGGGAATTTTACTGTTCTGAACTTCTAGAAATTTTTTTTGGAAATAAACATTTACTAAAAAGATGCAATGGTTTTTGAAAAACATTTATTCTGAACTGTGCACCACAATTTCAAAACATCTTCTGAAAGATGTAACAGCATACATGTTCTCACTTTCATTAGAATTTTGTTTATCAAAAGGTCTGACATGGTAAATGCAAATAACAGCATTCTCATCACTTATTTCTTCAATACAATATGCATGTCCTTCATTCATCCCTTTGTGGAACTTCAACGCACTTCTGCTCTCCCCCATATTCCATCTTCACAAGCATATCCTGTGCGGAGATTGAATAAAAATTAGTTGACACTAATTAATGGCACAAATAATCCAGTAAACAATTGCAGCACAGAAAAAAAAAAAGGAATCCTCTTTGAGCCATTACTTGTGTAAAGTATTTTCCCAAAAGACAAGGACACAGGCAACAGGTAATACTGAACTAAATGTAAAACCTCAACTTTTTTCATTTTTACCTAAACCGTGTGCACAAAACTCTGGAGGGATCTATGCTAACGTAGAATCCAGTCAGGATGTCAGCTACTGCTGTTTGCTCGGTTTTTATTTTTTTTTATGGGCGATCGTTTTCAGGCTTCAAGTAGCACCATTATACCAACATTTCACATTCTAGACATTGTTTTAGGTGTATTTGACCAAAAGTTTGACTGAAAATTCACATGCAAGCTTTTTTTCAAGGCTGTGGTATTTGCCCGCAAACAATACCTTTCAGCTAGCTAAAACAGAATATTATGCTATCAGCGAGCAACATGGCTAATGCCTTTCACACAGCTTTGTCTCAACTCCAAAGAGCCACAGAAGTAAAAGCTCATAATAATAATTGAAACAATCTTTGAAAAAATGACTTACCAAGCATGGCAAACAACTCAAATATGTAGAGCAAAATGTTCTGAAACGGCTTCACTTCAGCTTCGATTGGAGCCGTGCTGGGGGCGGAGTCTGTGAATTTACTCTGTTGGTGTCATAGCCCCTGTAGGAGTTCAGAGTTAAGAGGTCAAGAGTTAATGTTTCCATTGTAACACCTCCAGATTTGACAGAGAAACACTCATTTTTAACACTCGATTTTAACTACTATCATTTTACACCTCAGAGTTACATTAAAAGAATGTGACTCTGCTTAGAGTAAAATTAACTCTACTTTTGCAAGAAGACTATTAACACCAAAAAATTTAACACTTTTGAATTTGCTGTGTACAAAATCTACAAATTTACAACACAATATGATGAATTTTTTATTTAGTTTTTCCTTTTTGTAACACAAAGGTCATAAAAAGGTCACTATGTGGTATTTGTACAAGCTGAGACACAATGACACAAATACCTTGCAGTATACTATAATACAGTCAAACATTGCAATGTGTCAAGTACTGACACATGATTTGTAATCTCCCAGGCAGGAAGGTCGTATTTATTGCAGGGTTGTTTAAATGGAATGCATTGTTCCCATACATGCTATTTACGTTACAGTCAACTCCCTGCAACTTAATTAAAAATATAAAGTGTTCTCTCTTATGACACCTTAATACTTCTATATTTCTTTATCTAAATAAAAATACAGAGGAAACTTTTCTGAGCTATTAAAAAAGCTGAACTCTAAAGCTGTATTGCTCGCTCAGTGTTGTTACAAGTGCATTTCTAATGTTATTTCTCATGCTGTATAAACATTAGTCATTTAGTACAGTGTATCAGACGAGTGGGCAGCCCCTTTAGGCATGGGGTTTCATCCCGCTGTGGAACCAACTATGTCTGAGGCTTATAGCTCGAAACATCTGTTGTAATTTCTGTCAAATTGAACTTTTATTACCTGGTCATTAAAGCCCCAGCAATGGCAAAACCAGATGGGTTCTTGCTGACCTACAACTGCTTCTTTTTTATGGTGTTGGTGAAAATTGAACCAAAGGAAGCCGTGCGCTTTATAAAATTAAGGCAATCATTCCCACATTCCTGAGACATAGGGGGCATTGAAGAGGGCGAAGAGGGGCTCAGAACAACAAGGCTGTGAGTACGCGCGTGTGTGTGTGTATATGTGTGTGTACGTTGGCGGGAGCTCGAATGCATATATGGTAATGATATAAAGTAAATAATTAAATGTAATCCAGATCACTTTACATAAAACTGTAAAGTAGATCACTGACCTCAGGAGAAAACCACACTCCTCCAGTGCTTTTTCTATTTTTTAACCAATACATTTAGATGATTAAATATTAACATTTTATTTTTCTCTCCAGTCAAAACCCAACAACAACATTCCTTTGCCCTGCACATGCGTGTGTTCCCAAGGGCCTGTGGTTAGAGGCCAGGGTCAGTTAAATAATACGCACATCACATAGCTAGCCTGGGTGAAACTTGTCTCATTGGGAGGGAGGACTGCTCCATCACTGGTCCCAGTGGGGAGGAATGGAGGGATACTGGGTCTGTTCATTAGAGACAGAGAGAAGAGAAAAATGCTTCCAAAAAAGTAGCGAGGAGGTTTTCAGTATTTTTACTCAGTTTTTTCGACCTTGTTTTTGTGATTGATTGGTCTACATTTACTATATTTTTGATTAAATGTGTGATATTTTTCTCAAATAGATAAGTGGAAGAAAAAGGATGGATTCCAATCATTTAATGAATATTATAACTTAACTGAAGAAAGTTAGAAACTGAGCGTTTTGGTGAATATGACAGGGTTAAGAATCATGTGTATAATTTTACACTACTTCTGATTAAGAGAAATATGGACAATGTATCAAACAGCACTTCCTTCATTTCCTACTAAAAAACTAAAGCAAAAATCGAGGCAATATCTTTTCAAAGAATTCTCCCTGTAAGCTTTCTAGACATGGCCCATCAGAGCTGCGTGCGAAAACACAAATGACTGACTCAGTCGTTACCCTCCCCACCCCTACTGCAAAATCTGTGCTCACCAACTGAGCTCATGTGAGAAAAGAATGGCAATTGTCTGATAAATTCACAGGGAGAAGTGGACGTCATGTGTCCCACCTCCTGCATGCCCTACCCAGGTAGCACCCGTACCGAAACCAAACGCTGTGTTTCCTGCAGAGAAAGCACGTCTGAAGTGGACTATTTCCTGCTGTGTGCTACATGTGAGAAGGTACAAATGCGGACAACCTCCTAACTCTTCTGAGATTGCCCGCAGTTTTGTGCGAAAACACCCAAAGAAAACAACTAGCTGACAAAGACAGTAAGGTGCAGGGTGATTTTATGTAATGTATTCAAGAACACTTGACGACGATTTGAGCAGGAAGTGGTATATCATTGTGAAGTTGAACGTAATCCGATGGGGTAGATGTCAGTTTTCAGTCTAGAGTTGACGCTTTGGTGGCTGTATGTGGGGCATTTAAACACAGATGTAGCGGTTATAGGGCTTTTCTTCCTTTCACATGGCATTAAGCCCTGCAAAGTATAAGGTTACATTCATTTTTCCTAATGTTTATATTCTCCCTCTTTCCCTTTTCTGAGTTTTCTCAGTGTCCCTCAGCATGGGAATGATAACGCTTATGTGACATTTGCATGAATATTTCACACAACAAAATGTTTAACTTCACATGAGACTCTTCTTTGACAGGCTCACATTTCAACGCAGGTTTTTTATTATTATTATTATTGCTCAATGATACAGCTTGGACTTCCAGAAAATTCATAAGAAGCCTTCCACTAACTTTGTGGCAGGAATGCCGATGACACACTGTGACAGTAAGTGTATGTCAGCAGATCGAAAGACAGCTGGCTGAGGAATCACAGGAAGACAGAGACAATGGCAGCTTTTATTTCTTCACCACACACTGGAGTTGAAGAAAGCAGTTGGCCTGCCTGCCTCTTGCTTGAACAATTGGCAGACTAGGTCGTCATGTCTGCATCACAGTACTTTCCAGAGCTATTGTCGTTTTGTACCTCTGCTTTGTAATATCACAATGTAGATCTAGGTATTTTTCCTTGACTCCATGGCACTGAAATGATACCATCATAAAGGATTACAAGGAGAACAGTGTCAGCTTCAAGGTGTTTCTAGGGGCCATTAACACAGCACTTAAAACATAGATGTTCACGAGTATTGAAATTTAAAGCAACAAATTAAAAAGTTGCTAATAGTTAAAGATTTCTGTTTTTCTTTGTACAGATGTGATGTTTAAAATGAATTCTGGTACACATCAACATTTCAGAAATGTTTAATATTTTTTTATTTAATTCTGACAATAATTTTACCTAAATGTGTCAAAGCATATGATTTATCATTTCACACAGAAAGTAGAATGCTTTTGAGATCTACAAAGCTCTTTTAAATGTGCATATCCAAAGTTTGTGAAACAAACACTGTGCAGTAGACTGACGCTTTAACATATGGAATGTTTAGCTAACACAAGTGACTTCCTCCTACTAAATACATTCTTGTGCGACTCTAACACACTTTGGGGATAACACGTGTCGGTCCCAGACACGGAAACAAGGGAATAGCCTCCCTGACTTTCTGTACTGCTACATCTCAAATCTTGTTAGTACTGAACATTGTCATAAAATATAAATATTTCAAAAAACAAGATTTAAGTAGTTACTGTGACATTTTCTATAGTCTTTTACTAGCAAAAACCAAGCATTTCCCTATAGACTCATTACTGTCATCACTCATCAGACAAGGCGGAGATACCAGTTTCTCCAGTGACAGAAGCCTCAGTAGGCCAGTATGCGCTGTGAGTGCTTCAAGTCTTGCAGTATGTTTTGCAAAGTTCATAAATCATCTTCACAGCCAATATGTTTTCCTTTATTATTGCTTTCACTATCACTCCTATTCTATAACTGCCAAGTGCAACAGGTTCAGACTCATGCTTTATTTAACGACCCAGAAAAAAACAGCCTGACTGAGGAAATAAAGTACAGATAATATTAAAACAGAAAAACAACACAGTGAGGATGAAAATCCCCTTTTAATTTTGGAAAATAATACATTGGTCTTCAGTTTTTGGTTTTTTTTTTTGTTCTCCATTATTTTACATTGTGTCAGAAAAAATATTTTAAACCAGGCCAGTTTTTTTAATGAAACGTGTATATATGTGGCAAGCTGAATGACCTTTGAGGTTTACATATAAAACTGCACGTTTCTATGAATGTGTTTGGTTAAGCAAAAAGTCAGGATAAAAAACGTGTCTCTGTTACTTTTGAACCACTTCTTCTAAATGTCTTCTGCTTTCTTGCCATTCTCTCCCCTCTATTTTAACAAAAAGTATTACCCTAAAGGTTGTTCCATTCTTTTATTTGGAAAGGTCAGTGATGTCAGTATTAGCCCAGATGTAAAGTAGCACAAATCTCCCCCCAGGAGTCCTTACGTATCCATGTCTGCGGGTTTGGAGATGGTGTCAGTGAGCGCATCCTGTTGTCCATGCTCAGGAGAACCTGTTTCCTCCTGAGTCATGGCTCCCAGCTCCGACCCAGAAGTCCTCATGTTACAGAATATACACAGAGACAATGGCTCACAAGGTGGACACACATAACGTGGGCACAAACACAAATATTCTCATCATATTAAACAAAAGACAAGCTGAGGATGAAACAACTGCACTGTGCTTCCTCAGATTCACGGGAACTCACTGGAAGTGAGGGCTGCAATCAGACCGACAAGACATGTTAGATTCATTTCATTCAGCAGGTGTTGTTAGAACTGCACATCCACATGACCTGTTTGGATAACCTTGAATGATCTTTGACTTTTCAGATACATGACTAGACCCAATACAGTGTGAGCAGTCTAAATGGCTGCATGCAAATGTTAGGGTTATGACTTTTCTTTTTCTTTGATTGTTTATTTTTAAGTGAATGATTGTTTGAGGTTTAAAAAACGGATAGATTACACACATAATAAATGTGTGACAAATGAAGGAGTTATTTGAAAGACATTTTTATTTTCTTGTATCATGTATGATATAATTCATTAATGGAAAGTACAGCTGGCAAAGGTCTGTACTTTTCTTAGGCATTTAGAGGTTGGGGAGAATTTATTCTAATACTGGTATTCTCCGAGTAATGCACATTAAAATTTTGGATTTCAAGTTTCTTTAATGATGTTTTATGTACTTTATCCAGTGTGCACATATAATGAATAATAAAAAGACCCCCGCTTATAAAAGCTGAGTAATATCAAATTAAACCAAAGTAAAAAATCATTTCATCTCAGCTCTATGTTATCTTTAAAGTAAGCTACACACACACACACACACACACACACACACACACACACACACACACACACACACACACACTAAAGATAACTACTGCTTGATAAGTTTGTCAATGCCCAGGAGTTATTTACCACAAGCTAAGGAAACTCTTCATATCTGGAGTGCAGACGTTGAGTCCTCAGCATCAGCGTGTCTCCCTCAGTAGTTTCAGCGTCGTTGTGTAAACACAGGCGGTGAAGAGCCTTTGACTAAACAAAGATTTAAAGATAGGCGAGAAGTGAGGCACTTCTGCTGAGGGCATAAACGAGGAGTGGCTGAGACATGGGGGGCGCGCACGCACACACACAAACACACGCGTTCAGGCTGTGTGCAGCGCGCACGCACTTCTTCGGTAGTAGTAGGAGGAGGAGGAGGAACCAGGAATCTTCGCTCATTTACTTAACACCGCTTCCCCACCGCCGGGAAAGCAAACACGCTCCTGAAGCTGCAGAGTGCGAGAAGAGAGATCGATGCGAGTCAGTGTCTACAGAAAGCTGTCACCTAGAGACCCTCGATTTAAAGCGTCCGCTTTTTCTTCCTCCTCATCTCAGGAGCTCCGAGTCAACAGGAGCGTGTTGTCACTGATTTCCTGGGACACTTGGGGGAAAGACCTGCGGGCTCTCTCCTGGGCATGGAGAGGCTCTGATCGGTAATCGGATTTTTCCTGCATATGCCTTATTCTGAATTATGGTAAGTTTGATATACCTTGTTTACTGTCTTTTATTTATCTATTTATTTATTTATTTATTTATTTATACAATAAGGCATCATATCATTACATATATCACTTCATGGATTTACTGATTTAAACCAAACAATCCGCAGAGTTTGATGCTCATCTGTTTCGCTGCGAATTTTTATGTATTTCCTGATACTTCCAAGTCTGACTGAGAGCTTTTGAGATAAATATTACAGAAAGCATAATTTGTCCCGTTAAGAGAGTTTTTCTTCCCCCCCCCCCCCCCCTTTTTTTTTTTTCAAACCGTATCAGTGAAAAGTGTATACTAAAGTAAATTTACGGCATAATATTTCAGCTACACTATTATATATATTTTTTCCTCGTTTGGCTATTTTAAAATTATAATAATTATTATTATGATTACACAATTAGGGTAATATAATGACGGTATTATTGGTATTGTTAAAATGTTTGTTTTTATATATTGTTTTATAATTTGATTTTTAAAAATAAGACAGCCCAAATGTAATGTATAATTATAGGAATCTTCAAAGCCGTGATACAAACAGTACTTGGCACCATTCCTTTTTGTGTAGGGACAAATGTTTTCTAAAGCGGAAAAATTCCGCGCCATATACAAGTAAAACTGGTTAGTTTTGTTTTTGTTTGTTTGTTTGTTTCAGGGTATTTTAAAAATCCTATGGGCTGAGAATAGTACATTCTGATTAAGCATTTAACTATAATTCTTAAAAATAATTCCCAGCAGTAGAAAATCACCATCAGCAAAACGGTTATTTTGTGTCTTGTCAAGCCATTAAAAAAACTGGGGCAGAAGTGTGTGAGGTGCCTTCTCTTTAGATTGAGCTCCTTTTGTTTTTCTTGGTGGGCTTTGAGTCCGTGGACTAATTTTTGCTCGGGCCTATAAGTACAGAAGATTACACCCAAATCACTGCCACCCGTGTAGCAGCCACGCAATGACCCTCAATGAGTAAATTAGGGGAGCCTCCCCGTTAGCGTTTTTCAAAGACTGGTATTCATATTTGTCAAGGACTCCTTCATTGCTCCAGACTAGAAAACTCGCTCTACTGTTTTGCCAGTCATTCAAATTACTTTTAAACATTTCTATCGGTTACAGGGTTGGAAGAGTAATGAGTAATGGGGTCCTCTGGTTTTAGCATTTACATAGTAAATGTATTGACATGAAAAAATTCTGACATTGCATTGTCTTGGATTTCTAGTAGACTTTTGCCATGATATATAGATAAAACATATATATATATTAATTAGGAAATATTTTTAAAAATGTACATTTAAACTTTAATAAGTTAAACAATTACATGTTTGTTTGCAGAGATCTTTTTTTAATATAAGTGGGACATGAAAATATGTTCCTTATATACCAGCACTCTGAATTTTATAAAGCCCTAGTTGGCATATCTCTCGCCTGCCACTTACTCTCAGTTGTCTCTGTTCCAAAGCGGGAGTCTTACTTTAGATAGTTGGTGTGTGAAATTCAGATCCCCAACCGTCCATACGTTCGAATCTCCTGCTACCTCTATTTCAATCTCCATAAATATCCAGGGGTCTGATGGAGGCGACAGGGATGCTGGCTCAAACCACATTCACAACGTTTGTGCTCGAGCATGTTTGATTTAACACTGTGGTGTGTCTCCTAATAACATTAGGCCCCATTTCTGGATTTCTTCTCTATAGCTGACCTGAGCCCCTCACAGTCTTTCTCCCTCTGCCTCTTTCTCTTCTCCCTGTTTCCTCAGACTTCATGGTTCTTATTACTAGCTCTAATAAATTGTGAATAAGCAGGAACCCAAAAAGTCCCGAGTTGTAGAGAATTCCCCATCCTGAACTGAAGGCACCCCCTCTTAAGAAAACACAAATTAATTCCAAACCCCTCTGTAGCCAAACGTTTCTGGAATGATAAATATTTTCATAGGAAGCTCTGCTCTTCCTGACTTTATCGGCACCGATTTTATGATATTTCTTCACAGCTGTGCAGCTCTTGATGTCTTATGGCTTCTGTTTGTCCCTTTCTCCTCAGCCTCTCTCTTCTCTCTCTCACTCTCACTGGGAGTCAAGCAGCTTTAATGACATGAATTTAAGGCTACAGCAGTGTTAGAACCAGACTTCTCTGTGTCATTGCAAAGCTTTCTAATTTGCTGCACTAAAATGAGTGCGTTTGTATTTGGCGCAGAACCAAATATTTTTTTTAGCCGTTTAGTCAGCTTATTATCAAACTCTTAGACACACAACTTGACATCTTCTCGTTGTGCTTCATTAAGTGTGGCGTACAGACCAAATTTGTCCACATAGTGGCATGTTGTCTTTGTCTAAATTCTCTAATATTGCACTTGGTGTTTGTCAAGGTCACAAGTATTTCCTAGGCAGTAGTTTATCCTGTCTTTTTAACAGTCACAGGGACACAATAGTCAAGTGATACAGCCAGTTTAATCCTGACTTACAAACAAGCACACAAGGTCAAAGTCATAACGGCTGCATTTATGTGACCAGTGTACGTCAGTGTGATTGCTTGTTTTTGCTCTGTCTTTTTATTTTAAATATACTGGTTTTTTTTGTTTTTTTAAATGTAGTTTATATTCTTTGCTCATAACCCGAGAAGCCTGCAACCAATCAGGTAAAATGTTAAGGAAATAAGGAAAAGTTTAAATGTCCCAAAACAACTCAACAGCAAGTTTTTTGTTGTTGTTTTTTTGGGGGGAGGGGGATTAATGTTTAGATTTTATATTAGATTTTTTTTACTAGACTTCTTTATTTATAGTCTCACAACATAAAAGCTGACAGTCGAACATCATTTAGATAATAATTTTAAATTATTAAAAACTGCACATTACTGTCAATGTGTTTGGTTTAGCAAAAAGTCAGGGCAGAAAACGTGTTTCTGTTACTTCTTGAACCACTCCAAAGTTATGAGGCCTCCTTCTTAATGCCTCCTGCTTTCCTGCCATTCTCTCCCCCATATTTAATTCCCTTAAGGCCCAGAAAGCTCCCGGCGAGTCCTTGTGGTGATGTGTGTGTAGGTCTGGGTATGTGTAATAAACTCTGGGCTGTCAGCAGACAACAGCTGTCTTTCTGGCTATCTCCTTATCTCATCTTGAATAGTGAAGCCACACACATTGCAACAAAACCTACTGTGACCATTTTTTTTCTTGGGGCGGGGGGTTAATGTGTGAGCACTTTCCAAAAGAGAATTTAATATTTCTTGGTTTTCAGTAGAATATTTTTTTTAGGTGTAGGAATTTCTTTTTTTTTTTTCAGCATTACTTTTTCCTCATATAATATAATGTTTTGGGGGTTTGCTTGTTTTTTTTGTTTGTTTGGTTTTTTTTAAAAATTTTTCCATCTGTTAGTCTAAGTCACCCATCCATCCACCTATTTTCTTCCACTTATTCAATTCAGGCTCGCAAGGGACTGGAGCCTATCCCAGCTGCCACAGTATGAGGTTGCCAGTCTGTCACTGAGTTTGAATTCATATTTGATAATGTCTTATTTTTTCTGGCATTCTTATCTCCATTTTTGTTTCTTGCTTTCTTCGTCTCTCTCAGACACACACTTGCACAGTAAATTTACCAGTAAAGAAGTAATTGGACCTCGGTCTGTCCGTAGCACCTTTGAGATTCAGCTACTGCTGAGTTCTGTCTGGCCAGCTGTTAGCGGCTAAGGCAGCCACTTGCCATCATGTGCTAAGGAGACGATCGAGGGTAAACCTAATGACTAATAAAGCAGCAAGTCTGAGAGTGTGTGTACTTTAGTGTGTGTCTATGAGTTCATTAGAGAAGGCAGGAGCACTCATGCAGTCAGGCGTGTGTCACTTTTAAATTCATGAGCGCATGCACAGCCGCCCTCCCATCACCAGACCAGATGTTTTTTTACCTGGGAGCCAGACCACCATCTGACTGGGGTCAGCCCAGTTCTCCAACCCACACCCACTCCTCTAGGCTGCTGGGAGGTCTGCCAGCTGTCCCCCTCTCTGACCCCTGTCCCGGGGCACTTGTTTTGGCGTAGGTGGTCCTTCTTGGGTTTGGCAATATTACAGGGGGAAATTTTAAGGGATATTATAAGTGTTGTCCCTTGAACACAGGGAGGGAATCGAGTTTGCAAAGAAACAAATGCAAGCTGAAATGAGCAGAAATGTAGAACGGAGGAAAGAGCGCGTGTTTGAGAAATCGGGATAAAGGTGGCAGTAGTGTCGAATAAAAAAGCTTTGATTACCAAGAGACGGAGTGGGCTGCTGACATTCAAGCAGTGCTGTTGTTGGAGTTAGTCAAGTGAAAAAGACAGAACACCAAGTCTTGAAGGTAAAGTTACAGAGTGTACACAGAGTTGACAACAGGTTCACTGCTGCCAGAGGTTAATTGAAGCCGCTTGCAGAATCACTTCTGTTTCCTTCAAAGGAGTTCCCTGTCTATATCAGTTTTAAATGAACATACTTGAATAGCGTCACCATTCAGTTGTATTCGTTTGTGTCTGTTTTGTTATCTCAAGAAAAAAAGGAGACAGAAAAAAGCTGAGCTAATCAATAGAGTCTTTATTTTAATCATTTGTGTTTGTAAGATGAGATAAAACTTTATGTCTTAAAGTGGTTACGGAAGTTAAGGTTTTTTTGTTGATATTGTAAATATTGTAGATAAGTTGGGGTAAGAAGGGAGGGATTGGGGAGTGACAGGACCATTTCTACTGCAACACGTGGAACTATCTTGCGCACGTGTCTTTGTTTTTTGTAGTGTTAGCAAATATCAAACTTTGTATGGAGTCAACAAAAACATTTCTGTATGGTTTTTCCAAGTGTTACAATTAAACCGTTGCTGATGGAGTGTTTTTTGTGAGTAGCCATTGCTTTAATCATGTAGTTATAGCAATAACAGTCAGCGGTAGCAAATCACATATAGAAAATGAGCATAAAAATGGGGTGCTAAAGTAATTTACTAATATTTTAATATCCATGTTTTCTTCCAATGAAACAATAACACTATGTTACAGCTTATCTCTTTTGAAAATTGGAAACTTGGACAAAAAAAACATATGTAAATGTAAATTATGAGACAAAGCAAGCAATTCAAAGATGTGCATATTTTAGAACATTTAGTGCACATGTTTACTTAGGAAAATAATCAGCGGACATAATTGATAAAGAAAATAAGTGCCAGACCAGGCTCAGTCCCTGGATGGAAAGTTGCAGATTTGCATGAAGTTTGCGCTCTGTTTACTGAAAGATTTTCCAGCATTACTGGACAGTTTGCAGGCTCTGAAAGGGCTTTTTATCATCATAATACCAAAAGAAAAAAAACATCATGAAAATGTCAGGAAAAACAACAGTGTTTTCCCACATGTGTACTAAATCATCTTGTGTTCATTTAGATTTGGAACTGTTGGCTTTGTTTTTACTTGTGGATGGATGTAGGGTTTTTTTTTTTATTATTAAATATACAAAAAAAGTTCTGAACATAAATATCCATATATTTTCCTGTTTTCTGTAGTCTGTTGAACTCTGAGTTGTGTGCCGAAAATGTTTAAACGGGGCAGTGGTTGGCAGATGGCATCAAGTTCCTCCCCAAAACATTGACATAAATCCAAATAGTGGGACCTTGTTCAATGTCTTTTATCAGCAGCTGAGAGAGAGGTTTGTGTGCAACAGCGAAACAGCCCCCCAAATTCCCCCAGGCACTTATGTGGACTGTACAAATTGAGGGCTCCAGGTGGGGTTCCATATGGCATGACCAGAGACCACCAAATTACCTTTTCAAACTTATGATTGAAAACCAATAATAAAGGTCAGACCATCCGTGGGTCACCTCAGGCTGTAACCAGACTCTTACTATAAAGTCATATCAAGACTCAGAGAGCCAGACATATGCAAACATATTTAGACTGTCAACACCAGGCAGACACTGGTTACCTAAATGTCTGACAAATGTAAATAAGATAGGGAACACACCCTGCATTGGAAATTGCCACCAGCTACAGCATCTGGTGAGGTCACCTAGTTAAAATACCAAACTTTACTAGTAGGTTTTTTTTTTTTTTTGCTTGTTTGTTTTTTGTTGATTTTTGTCCAGATGTGATAACATGTCATAGAAACCAGTTTCTTGAACATGACAACACCTTAATAACCGAACCTAGTTTATTATGTACAGGTATAAGTTGGCTTAGTGTGAGTCAAATCTGTGGCTTTACTTAATAAAAGGTAAATCTGCATAAACAGATGTTTTCCTTTTATTTTCCCAAATGACATTCCAACCTAAAGCACAATACACTCCACAAAGGCTAGAATTTGATACCCGTGAAATAAGCCGAGGTCTAGCAGAACTCTGAGACCCAGGTGAAGCTGGTGAGACAGACCTTGTGGCCTCGCGGCCCCCTGTAGCATTGCTGGGTTTGTTTTAGCTTCGGTTTCAGTTCTTGGCCTTCCACATCTCTGTTGAGCGCCGCTCATCTTCCCTCCGGTGTCCTGTAGTTCCCATGGCCTTGGCCGCCCTCATCCCAGGCCTCAACCTGAACCAGGAAGTGCCTTGGCTTTCATACAGTTTTTGTGTTTGCGTGTACATGCATGTCTGTGTCTGTGTGGGTGTATGTATACAGGACTGTTACAACTAAAGTCAAGAGGACTCTGAACAGACGTTGCTTTTTGTTTTACTCCCTGGAAAGTACTAGGAAATGCAAAGCACAACAGAACTTCCCTTATTTTTCTTCTGCACTGCAGTATCAGTGTCATCATACTGAGCTTCACAGTCTGCCTGTGATAAGGGTCAGATTAGGCTGCAAGGACTTAAACAAAGGTTACTGATTACATCTAAACTGCAAAGCCTGATTTTTAGATTTCAAATTGAGATGAAAATAATTCAGATACAATTTTATGCTTTTAAGCTGTGGTTGTAACATATTTACTTGGAAGAAAAAAAGTTTGTAATAGAAGGAAAAGAAATAACCTGCATTCGCATGTATGTATGTTTAAGGTAAGGTCAATACTATAGACCTACAAATGGATCTAGTAAGTCCTTGTGGCTGAGAGTGCGCTATTTGTAAGTAATGCATTTTGCCTGTGATTTTGTGAAGCCACTAACGGTAAATCTTTAACTTCTGCCACTTCAGTCTTCTTTCTCGGTCATATCTCTGCTGCTCTGAAACCTAGTTTCTCTTATAATTCATCACTGTCATCTGTCTCTGTCAGTGTGTTGTCAGTGAGGTTGGAGGTCAGGCAGTTAGCTACAGCTTTGCCAGATTGCAATGGCCTAAGGCAAAAAGAGAGAGGGGGAGACAAAAAGAGCATATAATATTAATAAAATGTTCAGGTTATTGCAAATGTAGTCATATATTTACAAAGGAACAAGATTGTGCGGAACAAAGACAGGCAACCATAGCATTTAGTCACGCTTTTCTTCACTGCTCTGACATCTACTTGGCTACTGGGACAATACGCACACATACGTCAACATTTTAGCAGAGTTCATTCTTCAGAAATTGTTTTCAGCAACATTTGGGAACATGGCTGCAGGATTTTTTTCCTGTTTGTCCTGATGTCAGGCGATAAGACTTGGCAGGCAGTTTGTGTTTTACTTCTTTACAAAGAAGTAGGATGCACTGTAACTGTACTTCCACAGCAAACTTGTAAAGACATTTCTTAGTGCATCCTCTCAAAACTATTACCACAGAATCAGTATCATTGCATGCTCCAAAATCAAGATTTCCCTTCATTTTGATCTGATATGTGTAACACAGATAGCATTTTGACATTTTCCCAGCATTGTAGTAGGAGTTCTGTTGGGCAGACTGACCTCATTCAACTTCCTCCTTTGACTTATTTATATGTGCAGATTTTGTCTAACCATCAGCCCACTTTACAGAATCCTTTTTTCTTATTTTTATTGCTTTTGTCAATTAGGTAGGACCTATCAATTGTACATCTTCTAATCAACTCTCATATCACATTACTCTGATATATCCAATTATCTGTAAATTGACAGGAAAATCAAAAAGGCCATATCGATCTGGTTGTGGTTAATTGAGTGATTTCAGAATGATTTCACTATCCAATAAAGCAATATGTTATCGTATTTCTCATATTAATTTGCAGCATTCAATTCAGTTTTATTTATACAGCTCCAAATTACAACAACAATCGCCTCAAGGTGCTTTATATTGTGAGGTAGACCCTAAAAAAACCTTCAATTTACTCAAGAGAAGCAAGTAAATTAAAGAGCTACTGTAGCTCAAGGGAAAAATATCTTGCAAAATTTTTCCTCTCCTCATGTCATTATTTTGTCATGCCATCGTGTTTACTCACATCAGCTCTATTGTCCCACCATGTCAGCCAACAGACATGAGAAATTCTGTTTAACAGCTTTCTGTTGAAAACCCTATCCACCCCCACTGGTTTGTGAGCTATTCCCTATGTAGCAACACACAATTTGCATGGCACAGGTGTCAGGCAGGAGAGTAAGTCTGAAAGGTTAAAGCAAGCTACTTTGCAAAAAAACCACAACCTTAGAAACAGTTGTACCTGGTTTCTGTAACTCCTCATTTGATTTTCAGATCCCTTATTTGACTGTCTGAAGTCACTGTGACAATGGCTTCACATCAATGCTACATTTAGCTTAATCTCTCTCCCTGAGTCTTTGTTTTCTTTAAACCTGTTCACCTTTTCAACTGTTTGCATGAATAAAATATTTTTTTCTGCTTGTTTTGCTTCAACAGGGCTTGAAGCATGTCAGTAACCTGCATGACTATGTCCTGATGGTATGTATTCACTATTGTTTCCACAGGATAGTTGACGACTGAAAGAAACCTGACAAACACTAGTGTGAGAGGATAAAGAGGTTTAAGCTCTCTCTCTACAGGAGCAGGTAAGAGAGCCAGACTACAAAGGCATGCAGTCTGCCTGAGAAATTACTGAGAGGTTTGTTACATAGTGAATAAACATCTTATCATAACTATTTATATGTTTATAACCATTTCTTTGAGTGACATTGTCTTTTTCTTGGTTGATCTCATGTTTTTTTTTTCTAACTTTTTTCTAAATTGTGTCCACTCTTGCTTCATTTCACAGGGCTTCTTATTATCTAATCCAAGGACATTACACATCCTCAGGTATTCTTTTAATGACATTTGCCACTAAAATTAAAAGTGAACTAAGATTAGAACTTTTTGATAAAGCTTGTAGTTAGGACTGGATCAGGTGACTCTGAACTTTCCCATAGTTATGTTGCATAGGAGTATTTCTCCTTCTCTCCTCTTTTCATTCTACTTGTTTATTCACCACTTTGTAAATAATCATTAGTTATTATTAAACTCTCTTTGAGCCTGGTTCTGGCTGAAGTTTTGTCCTGATAGAATGGAGTTTTTCCTTCACACTGTTACCAAGTGCTTGCTCATGAAGGATCATCCGATTGTTGTGGTTTTCTCTTTCTATTTTTGTGATGTCTTTACCTTATTATATAAAGCGTGCGTATGATCAAATGAACTGTAGACATGGGTTTCAGACTCTTCAAAATACCAGTTCACACAGCTCCGGCTGTGAGCACAGAAGATCAAGCCATCTTATGTTTGCAAGAGGCAGCCAATCAAAAGAAAGCTTGTTTAAAGGGGCCTACACTAAAAGGAAATCGGAGCAAAAATAGCTTGTTTTAGCCCCGTGGATAAACTGAGGATCTGAACTGTTTAAGACAAATAAGGATTATTTTTGTCTATGGGTTAAGCTAAGCTATGCTGGTAAAGTACAAAAATTTAAATTTGCGATTCCGGAAATTGCTATAGCTCACCTTTCCTTTCATTTAACTTTTTTATTTTGATTTGTTTAAGTTTTTAAGCTTTTAATAACAGACGAAGCAAAGAGACCAAAACAAAAAAAAACAATGCGTATCTTTCAATTTTATCAAAGATTCCTGGCATCCACCCATTCTTCCCCTTTCTAACATGACAAAAACAGAGAAGTCAAACTCTCTAACAAAAGCTTCCTCTTTCCAGGATCATTGTCATGGCAGCATATGGACAGACTCAGTACAGCCCTGCGCTCCAACCTGCAGGACCATACGCATCGTACACGCACCACACACAGGGCTACAGCATGCCATCTTACAGTAAGTACAAACAAACATGGTTTTATGAATATACAAGGCAATGACATTCTAAAACAGTGACTTGAGGTGGACACTAGGGGAACAAACATTTTGTAATGTACACAACAAACCAGGGCATTGTGCTACGAAGATAAATTGCCATTTTACTTACACCAATAAGCCACAGCATTAAAACAATATTTTGTGGGTCTTTCTCATTCAAGTCAAAACAGCTGCGATTAGTCAGGGCATATACACTAGCTCTCTGGCTGCGTCTTGTGATGTTTGGGGCTGAGTGGAACAGTTTGTTCTAGGCATCCCGCAGATTGGTTGATTTGACTAGGATTTGGAAGGATCAGGGGCCAAATGATTACTTTTGGGTCTTTGATTCGTCCGTAGAGCTGTTTCTGTGGAGTTTTTGCAGGTCGTGAGGTGCATTGTTCTAGCCTGCTGCCTTTGAAGGGGTGAACATGTGTCGAAGTGGGTGGCATGTAGCAAACTAACATCCAGGAAGGCCAGAACCACAGGCTTACCAGCAGAACACTGCGTTATAACAAGCTGATCACGTCACTTGTCACTTGTTTTAGCATTATGGTTAATCTAGGCTCTGTTCAGGAAAATGGATTTCAAGAGATGGACCAATCTAGACACTCAAATGTCAAACCTTGATAGTCAACCTCATTGTGTTCTGTAGGTTTAATTATCTCAACTGATTACCATGAATTAGACCAAACCGTTTTCTGATTTCAACATCGAAACTCTAGTAATAGCGTGTTTGGTATAATTGATAATGAAAATAACTTCCAGCATTGTTGGTTAGTCTTGCCCTGAATGCAACATTAATTTTCTGTTTTTTAATGTTATTTTAGATATTAAAACTGAGGATGGCCTAAGTCACTCACCAGGACAGACAGGACTACTGGGCTACTCCAACTTCAGCAGTACTCCATCAAGTCAAAGTCTCTACAGCTACTCTCATACACATGGTTAGTCTGAAACACTGTATGTACTGAAACTAAGGACACGCTACCGCACACAACAACGCACAGACCTTTTATAAGGCATCTCTGATATTGCGTTACTGGATGGAGCATCCATACTCGCCGTCATCCCTAGCTCCTCTCCTCTCTCTGCCACACCTGTTCTCCATTAGCTGCGGTCTGGACTCCTGGCGTCAAAAGTCTCCCCACCCCTCCTCTTTTTCATGGGGTCAGGCCCCTTTTCTCCACTCAGACCAACAACACAGCATGCAAACGCTTGTGTCAGTTTCTCTGGAGAGGGAGTCAAAAAAAACATGTAGATGATAGGAAGAGAAAATGAGAGGATAGAGGAAAAATATGAATTGTAGAGATAACAAAAACTAGGCAGAGGGTCTTGTTGGCAGTCAAATGATTTGACTAAGATGTAGAACTCGTGAGTCTGTTCAGCGCTATGCCCGTGCAGGTCTGTGTGTGTTTGTGATTGAGTGTGTGTGTCTGTGCTGTACACATTCCTCAGTCGTCCGGCGCCCAAAGCATGACTTGCTCAGTGCGACTTTATGGCTTTGAAACCAGCGTGAAATTGACCTTGTGTGTGAGAGGGGAGAGGTTAAGGGGCATTTTACGGAGGGTTGAATGGGTTTAATATTGCAGACAGAGCATGAGCTTTTTCCACTGAATGAAAGCGACAAGGAGAAGATGAAACAATTTCGGGCAATAAACCGATGAGTGGACGTGCTTTTAAAATGCTGTTATTTTGCATTGAATATTTTTCAGAATAACAACCCAGTACTTTCTGAATCTTACTGCCTTTCTTCTTCTTGTGTCTATAAGGTTGGATACCAAATGACTACTCACTAGCAAGGATAATTACCTTGTGTTATTCTCACTTCAACAAAATCAGACACCACACAGACTTTGTACAAGGTTAAAAGCCATCTAATGTTGGGAACTTGCATTGTCACAAGCATTTCTAAGTTCATGGCTGCAGTTAAAATGAGCACTAAACTGTCATGTTGTGAATAAGCAGAGTTCATTGTTTGTGAATAACTATAGTTTACTCTATTGCCAAAATAGTCATGGTGATAGATCCTTTTCCTTTCAGTTAGTTAACGGACTAACTCAGCGGACCCCAACCCCCGGGCCTCGGACCGGTACCGGTCCGTGAGTCGTTTGGTATCGGGCCGCGAGAGTTGAGGCTCAGGTGTGAAATGTATGGTTTTCAGGGTTTTTATCGGTTTTCAGCGTTATTTTGTTATTGTTTTTATCGTTAACTCGGTTTTCCTGGGTCTTTTCACGTGTGTTATGAATAAATCTTCTTTTTTTTCGGTACCGGTACTAGTTTTATTTTGTTGTATTTATCCGCGGCACCTTAAAGGCCAGTCCGTGAAAATATTGTCGGGCATAAACCGGTCCGTGGTGCAAAAAAGGTTGGGGACCGCTGGACTAACTGACTGATGACTGAGTAGTTGTTTCCACAGCTTTTTAATTTACCCTAATCTTCCTCTTCGAAGAAGAATCGCTAGTCTTTTACACGGTTAAGTTTGTGCTCTGCTTAAAATCCAATGTTATCCAATATGAATGTCATGCTTTATCTTTCTCCACTCACCCACTGACTCCAGATCAATTGCTTGTCAGCTCTTTACAGACAAGTTAAATCTTTTTTTCCATATAACTTTCTTTTAGGAGAATATTCAGATGTGAGGCATTACACAGGAATGTAAATATTCATGTAAACACACTTTTGATGAAGCCTCTCAGAAACTGCAAAGCCTTTAGTGACTGCGCTTTGTTAGATCACCCTTGAACCAACAAACAGTTTTTAACATAGTGTACTTAAAGCTTGAAGGACACTGTTTCCAAACAAAATACAGTTGTTTGAATATTTGTATGCATAAATCATTAACTGAAAACTTCAAACGGTAATAAACTGCCACAACAACCAAATGTTTGTAGGATTTCAGAATGTTTCCATGCCATCCATTATACTGCACACAATACGCAAGCTACACACACACACACACACACACACACACACACACACACACACACACACACACACACACACACACACACACACCACAAAGAGCCTTCAGAAAAACTTACTGTACACTGTGTGTACAACTCAAACCAAATGGGGGCTATGGGAGCTTTTTGTGTTTACTCCAGAGACGTCCTATATTTTTCCTTTAGTCACTCTAAAGGCTGTTGTGTTATTTGAGACCATTTCATTGTGATTCTTCCACTGAGTCATTATTCTACTGTTTGTCATGCACTGTGTCATGGTGAAGAAGGAGCAATGATCTTATGAAACAATGAAGGGTAAACATAAGGTAATTACATATAGGAAGCTAGGAAGCTAGCAGTGTCTGTTAATTAACTTCCAAACTATCCCATGGAATTACTTATTGCTTAAAACCACCCATTCAATCAACAGTACAGGTGGAAATAAAACAAATAGTAGGCATGTCATTTGATCTGTTTTTCATATGAATGCAGATGGCAATAGAATAGAATAGAATAGAATTCAACTTTATTGTCATTGCACATGCACAGGTACAGGGCAACGAAATGCAGTTTGCATCCATCCAGAAGTGCTTTAGTGATATAGATATATTACAATATATATTAGCAATAATATAGATATGTGAGTATATTACAGAAATGGGTCTATTATGGTATGTTATAATGTACACGGTATGAAGTATGTTGTGAATATTCTATAACTATAAGTATGTACAGGCTGTAGTGAGTACAAGCTATGTACAGGATATGAACAGGATATAAATATGAAAAACTATACAGAATATGAAATAAATAACTTTACTTCATATTCTGTATAGTTTTTCATATTTATATCCTGTTCATATCCTGTACATAGCTTGTACTTGTACAATAGACACAATCATCTATAACAAGCTGCATAACAAGAAACGGCTTTTAGTTTCTCTAAAACGGGAACATTAAAAGGTCGAACTGCTTTTAAAAATGTTCTTTCTTTTACTTTACAGTTACTACAACTGTCCTGTAACTCAGCTGGTTTAGCAAAGACTGCAAAATTTGTCAACTGTCATCTTCTTCGGTTCATAACATGCATAACTGTCTGTTTGTAAATTCTGAAAATGTAACTGTTTTACATGAAGTTGTTAGGAAATAGTATCCCCATTTTAAGGAACCACACACAACATACTTTTTTTTTTCACAGTTAGTAGAAGTTCATTTGATCCTCTTTGGCTAATAGCCAGCATTATTGCATTTTTTTATTTATTTTTTTTGGGGGGGGGGGTTAATTTAATTTGCTTTTTTTTAAAGCTACATCAAGATAATGGTTAAACTAAAGGGATGGAATGAAAATTAGAAATATATCCAGTTCTGTGGGTGAAGGTGATAGAATTACAGGAGAAGTAGTTAATCAGACAAACAAACAGTATGCACATACCTGACAGGAAGATGCGAGGTGAGACGGCATTAATGTGGGGCAAAATCGCTCGGAGGGAGACATTCTTGCCTTGGCTTGATTAGATTCGAAGATTCCCAGAGCAGCAGGAGCAGCAGACTTTCCCACCTGTATTGTCATGTCCATAATAAATCACACTCTAACCTTCTACAGCACTTAGCTGTCAAAGAGGAGTCAAAGTTTACTGCTCAGTACTTCCTCTACTCAGATCACAGATCAGATTGGATCTTGCGAAATTATATATGAAGCGGATTCAACAATACTAGATGGAGCAAAGTCAAATATCCCTCCAGTTTGAAATTGTATCTTTTTTTTTAATCCTTTATGAGTGATTTATACCTTAAAGCTAACCCTTGTCTGTGCATCATTCCTTAGGTAGTGGAATCTCCTCTGGAATTTTTCAAGGCACCCATGCAATATCAAGTTCAACCCCTTTCAACCCTGCACAACAAGTGAGTATCTAAGTTCTTACTAGCAACACGTGAACAAAATGTTTCTTTGTATATAGTTATTTGCAGAAATAAAAGGGGAACTCTAAAAGTCCTGTAATCGGTTATCAACTGATGTTTGACGTCACTGACTAATATTCTTGTCTGTGTTGGCAGGAGTTTTCAGCGTATTCAAGCTACAGTCAGAGTCAATACTCGCCGTATTATAACTCACATCACTACAACAGCCCCTACCTAACCAGTAGCAACATTAGCCCTGCTGCGATCACTGCTCCATTAGCCTATCAGCACCCAGAACACCCAATTATGTTGCCCAATCACAGCCCAGAGTCACATACAGGTAAAAACTGTATTTTGTTTTATTTCTAAGCTTTTTTTAAGAATATATGAGTCATTTAATCACTTTAATTATACTATGTGTCATTTTTTTAAATCATTGTGACATTAAGAAAAAGAATACAAAAACTGAAATATTTAAAAATTTTACTTGCCTGATGATTCTGAAAACCATGTGGTTGCCCCTTTGAACATACAAATTGTTGTTTGTGACCAGTTTAAAAAAAAAAAAAAAAAAAAAGTAAGAAAAAAATATTTCTGTCTTTTAGGAGAGTACCACCCACCACCCAGCCCCCCCACACCAGGTAAAGAGGAGGGGGTCCCAACACGAAGGGGTTCAGATGGCAAGTTAAGAGGAAGAAAAAGAGCCAGTGACCCCGCTCCACCTTTGGACTCTGATATTGAGGTAAACCCATGGTCACACATTGTTGGAAATTATCAGCATTTCTCTCCAATATTTATCTTTCTCTCTCACACACACTCACAAACTGTCATGTGGTTAACATTACATATCTGTTATTTCACTGCAGCGAGTGTTTATCTGGGATCTGGATGAAACCATCATTATTTTCCATTCGCTCCTCACGGGAACTTTCTCCACACGATTTGGCAAGGTATGGCGATATGACCATTCTTGTTGTCATTTACCGTAAGGAGTATGTACTGAAGCTATATTCACACCCAATTCCAGCGATAAGGCTGGTGGACACATGATCCTAACAACAAACGCGTAACCCTGTTTTCTCTCAGCAATCAAGTGCTTATTTAACTTAGTGGTCAACAGTTTGGCTGCCTGAGACAAGTGACCTTTGGGTCTCATCCCTGAGCATTTTCACACGCTGGCTGTTTTTCCTTTCTGCCCTCCTGTTTCTTTTCATAATGCAGCAGGGCTGTTTAGCTACCCCGACAACCTGCCGCGTGATTGACAGCCAGCGGGACCTTTACATAACAGACAGGCAGCTGACGAGGGGCGGACAGTGGTGCATTTCTTGTTTTTGGCCGGGGATCTGTGTTTTGAATTCTCACGGTCCCCCTGTGGGTTGACACAAGGCTGATGGGAGTTTGAGAGCAGCGTTTCTGATGGGCCAGGGATCTGTTGTTTCTTTTTCTTTCTCTTCTGCCACGGTGAGGGGGTGAAGAGAGAAAGAGCAGAAGGGCCAAGAAAAGAGAAGGAGCAAGTTAGACTGTGTGGATGTGTTGAAATGTGACTCATGTGCCAGAAATTCCTGATTCCTCCCACCACCCAAACACCCCACTGTTGGATCTAGGGAAACTCGGGACAGATTCTGACATCAAAACTAAGACAAGCAGTAAAGGAACTGAATGAATGACAGTGGAAAAACAAATGAATAGACTAATATTGAGATGGCTCAGAAGCTAGAAATATTTTGTTGTTGTTGTTCCTACTATGGGAGAAATAATATAATCATTTCTGGAGTTAATTAACTCTGTTTGCATCCTGCTTCTCACCATAAGCCTCTTCCAACTGGATCAATGTAATTTGCTCTTATTATTAACAAATGCTTGGGCATTTATAAAGTAAAGGTAAGTCTGGGCCCACTCTGAGGAAGACTAATGGGTCTGTTGAAAGAAACCTGTTTTCACTAGCTTGGTGAGCCAGAGGTGAATAGATGTCCACATGAGGAGCTGACCCTTACTCCCAAAACCTTGCTTCCATTATCTCATTTATCATGCAGCACCTCACTCTATTCTCCAGAGTGTGAATTGTCTTCCCAAACCCTGTCTTTTATATCACAAACAAAAGTCCCCTGCAAAGGTGCAAATTTGGGAACCAATTTTTCTTGCATGTTCTTTCCTTTTCTACCAGTTTTCATCTTCATTCCTCTGCTTTGGGGTTAAAAGAAAGAGGCTTTTATTAGATTTTCTGTGTAGTAGTAACCACAGTCTTCAGAGAAGGGTGATTACAGACAATTATTTCAATTATTGGACAAACAAACCTTTCTCAAGCCTTTAACTCCACCCACTTCACCCTTTCTATTCACCTCTTCCTTAGTCCTCGCCCACTGCATTTTCTCCCAGTCACCTGTGTCCTCCCCGTCGCTCCTATTGAACTTATTTTGGCCTTTGTCCTTAATCACCTTTTTTTAAGCCCTTTTGTGGAGGGAGGTATTTTGTAATTGCTGTGATTTACCCTACTTGTGTCATCAAGTCCATTTTACCAACCTGAGTGAGAACACAGCCCTGCTTGTCATTTCAAATGAACTAATTAAATGATCACCTTTGGCTGACTTTTCCTGGCTTTGCGTGTCTTGCTGCCAAAGAGGAGTTATCAAAACAATGCACCACTCATATGTACACACCTTTTCTTTTTTTCTTTTTAAAAAAAAAAAAAGTTGAACAACATGGATGATTTGTCAGCCAGACTGCTGGCACATTATGATTTATATTTTCTGAATGTGGTAATTCAGAAAATGCTTATTAAAAACTGAATTGAAGTTATTGTAATGCAAAACCTGGTTTTTACTTTGCTTTCTATATGATTGAAAATAACAGAAAATAAAAGGTTTGAGGGAAAAGGTGAAAGACTGACTACATTTCAGCTATTATATCCATTGCATTTAAGGTGCCAGTAGTTAAACGAGTCTACATGTATACGACTGAAAATAAGGGTTTTAATAGTTGCTGACTTCGATTAGTTTGCATTTCTGACCAAAAGCAGCAGCAGAGAACAGTTGGGGAAGCTTGTTGACTGAATTTATGAACGCCAAAACAAATAGCTCAGAATGAAGATGGCAGAGATAACGATAAGCAATAAAGTTTGATTGACAGATAAATATTCACGCCTACCTTCTTCTGGAACCTGTTTATGTCAATCCTTTTACTTAGAGCAGAACAAAGCTTCTATTATGTGTGCATTGACATAATGAAAAGAGCAGTAATGTTAAATAGCTTTAAATGAACAATTTATTCTCTAAATACCAAAGCTTCTAGTCTGAACATAAGCCCAGAATTTTATTTCTATGAACATGCTAACAAAGAGCATAGCCTTTGTTCACATTCACATTCTATTCATGGTGCCAAATCTGTTTATAGTTTTAGTTAAGGATGCCAAAAAGAAAAAATTCTGTTACTGTCCACACTAACTTTTAACAGTTTTCTTCTCTCCATCTTGTGCGAGAATGGCATATACAACATGTGTCAATTTTTCCTGCCTCTGTGTGTATCAGGACTCTTCAAAGGCAGTGTCTCTGGGTTTGTGGATGGAGGAAATGATCTTCAACTTGGCTGACTCAAGGCTTTTCTTCAATGACCTGGAGGTGAGGTTTGAAATTTGTGTGATGAACCGTAACTGTTGAAAAAAGAAACACAATGAAAATTCCAAGACTCAGTGTTGATTAATTAGCGGTGTGCTTTGCTGCACAAAGAAAATTGTGCCAGTGTACTATTTTCATATTTGGCTTACAGTGCACTGGATCTCAATATATTCTAATAATTGTGTGACTTTTTCCAGTAAGCTGGAAAACTGTAGCACTGAAAATTATCCAGCAATGTAAGCTGGCATACAGTTAACCAGAAAACCTTGCCTGCAAGAGCTTAGCGAGCGGTTTGACATTTTGCTGCTTTTTCTTCTTACATAAAGCACGGTGGCACTCATTGAAGAAATCCCTTCACACAATATCTATCTCGTATTTATTCTTTCTGCTGCATTTACAGCATTACCCAAACAATTTACTTTCATGGGGAATTGACAGGACATCAAAAAAAACTCCCAAAGTTAATACACAACGTCTTAAAATGATGACTCCTTAAAAAAAGAAATAAAAGCCTCTGTTGGTCATTAAAATGCATTTTAGTACCTGCTAGTGACTGAACAACGCATGTGTTTTTCATCCTAAATTCCTTAACCTTGTTCTGACAAAGAAGAAAACCTGAAGAGCTGCATAGAAAAAGAGAACAAGTACACTTTGTGCTATAATTATAGGTCTGTGTCTGAGTATCCAAGGGGGAAATTAGTCAAATGGGAGGAGGAACAGTCAAGAAGAGGGAAAGGAGCCAACAAAGCCATTTGCAAACCCAGTTTTTATCCCTCCTTTTGTTGTCAGGACTCAGTAAAGTTCTAAAGCAGTGCCCCATATCAGGCTGACAAAGCCTGTTAAGTCTTAAGGTGCAATTATCTTGTCCTTATCATGTCTGTGGCAACACCAGTGGCTACAACTGCTGCTGTCATGACTCACGTATTGTAAATAGTCGGTGTTACTGTCTGACTAATCAAGTCCATCATTGCCAGTTGAAATTTTAATGGTTTAAAAAAAAAAAAAGATTTCAGTGTGTTCTAGTTTTCTTTATCTCAATTTAACGATACAACTATTGCAGTCTAATCAAAATCAGACTAACTCAGACTTTTGCTTTTTGAGACTTTTAGCATATGTGCAATTTTTTTTATTTTATTCTGCACTTACATTGACATTTTAGGACTTGCAGAGCTGACAGATAACAAGCTGACAAATAATCAAATGTTTGAAATTAAATTATACAAAGGTAATCCGCATTGTACTGTCAGCAGTTACATTTCAGCATGGGTGGATGTCACCTGAGTGGGAGTGGGTTGCAGCCCCTGGGAATATAGTTATGCAGCAATGTAAGGGAGATGAGGTAGCGTCTCCGTCTGGGAAAGGTGATAGGAGAGCCGGTCTGTACTGGGCCGTTGCGTTACAGTTTGGAGTCATACTAGGACTCCATTTTTAAGCATGTGCGTGCTTAAAAACAGAGTATATCACTGAGTGTGCAGAAACCAGAGTGCAAGTTTTTGCTTGATACCTTTGCATGGTGTGTTTTCACTTAGTCTGTGATGACTGACTTGTCCTACTTTTTTTTTTTTTTTTTTTTTTTTTAAATTTAACATATCAAATCATAATAGCTGTTTTCAAATTTCTTGTTTTACTGCATATTGCTGAAGGTGTTTTGGCTGCAGACACTTGGTTAAGCTACAGTGTGGTTTTGTTCCCTGCAGTCTGGTTGGCTGCATTAACGTCCAACAGAGACAAATATGCAAACCATTGTGCTTGTCGGACAATGAGTGATTCTTAAGAGAATTTCTTTTTTTTTTTAACCAGTGGTTAAATTGTTAGGTGTATTTAAAAAAAAAGTGCAGATTTACTTTACTTCACTATGTGGTTGCGCTAGAATTGCACCACTATGTTGACGACTTTTTTTCCGTGGCGCCTTACTGGCCCATTTCCTGACACCTTATTTCCTCCTTCCTTGTATTTTATTTTAACCCTTTTTTTTTCATATCCATTGTGCTATCATTTCTATAGAGCAGAGACCTGCCTGTAAATGGCTTTACTCTGAAAAGGATCTCATCATATATCTGCTCTCCTTTTCATTTCCCAGGAATGTGACCAAGTCCATATTGATGACGTGGCATCAGATGACAATGGACAGGACCTGAGGTAAAGTTTCTGCTGTGTTACTGTACTCAAAGCTTAGCTGGGAAACTGACAGTTCTGCTATGGCTTGTGAACCAGACTTGCCCTCTGGGTTTTAGTGGGCAGGAAGAGAAAAGCATGAAGATGAGATGGGGGCTGTGTGCATCTGTGTGTGCTCATGCATGCAAGCATGTGCATGTCTTTTATTTTCCCTACTTCCACAGTCATATAATATGTCAGAGGATTATCCAGTGCTTTCATTTCTCATCAAACTATCTCTTTCATTCCCTCTGTCTCCCTCAGTGCTGGCGTTTTATTGCATAAACTTGTTGAAACACTTTAAGATGCTTTTAGGAATGATTTGAGCGAACCAGTCTGTATTAAAGTACATTTTTGACATATTTATTTTATTGAACTTGGACCTTTTCATTTGAGTATGTTTTTATATTTATTCTAGTCACACTACATGTATATAATATTTTTAGTGACAAATGCTCATTCAATTTTACAGGATTTCTTGGCCCGGACAGTTTCATTTGCACTGGCACATTTCCCTACATTTGATGAAAAGCTCGAGCAATGCTTTCTTTTTCAATGGTTGAATTGCTTTAATAAATTCCTGCAACCCTAAAATATATTAGTGAATATAGCCACTGATTCTTGGAGTACCAATGTCAACAATGATGAACTATTACAATAAGATCTTCAGAAGAATTCAGCTCACGCCTTTATGATTTATATCCTGGCTGTTTTCTTTATTGTGACTCTGCAGCACTTATAACTTTGGGTCGGATGGCTTCCAGAGCCCAGCAGGAGCAGGATCTCTGTGCCTGGGGTCAGGGGTCCACGGAGGGGTGGACTGGATGAGGAAACTAGCTTTCCGATACCGCAGAGTCAAGGAGATCTACAACACATACAAAAATAATGTCGGGGGTAAGTTCTAGTCTCATTTTATACAACATTGCTGTCTATGTGTGACGTGAAAGTTTAGAAATTCTTCCTTCCTTCTTTTATGTGGGGTTTTCGTGCACTTATTAAACACCTAACACTTACAGGAAGTTAGATGATGAGATTATTCTACACAAATGCAAATATTTATCAACTGTAGGACTTTCACCAGTGCCCTTAAAGGCAAAAGAGAAACTAACTGTAAGTGTTACACCTAGTCAGGCTTCAGTGGGTAAAGAGTTAAAGAACTAAATCTTAACATCTAAGAATCAAAAGATGATTGATTTGAAGTCATAAAGTAGGACCTTTTCATTTGAGTTCATTCAAATTCAAATTTTATTTGTCACACACACAACCATACACAGTATGACATGGGGGTGAAATGCTTGTAGCTGTACAATGCCCGACTATTAAATGACAGAAAAAAAGTTTTACAATATTTACAATTTACAGGTTACTACAAAATTTACAAATTAACTTAGGAATTTACAGTAAAGAACGTGCAAATAGCAGAAGAGATTATAAAGATTATGAATATTATTATATTATTATAAATCCTATAATTTATAATTATAGGATTATAGGAAATGTGTGGTGGTGCGTGTGATGATGTGATGTATTTCATTAGGTTCCTATTTTCTTTCTAGGCATAAACATGCAGTTTGGATATGAAGAAGAGTAAAATACTTGTTTCCAAGATTATCTGTCAAGCTTTTGTTCTTCTTGATGGTCAGGTTTACTGGGCAGCCCCAAGAGAGAAGAGTGGTTACAGTTAAGGAGAGAGATGGAAGTCCTCACTGACCTGTGGCTGACTCAAGCACTCAAAGCTCTGGCTCTCATCAACTCAAGGTCAGTTTATGCTTCCATAGTTTTATTACCACTTAGAGGTGAATTAAATGTTAGCTTTGTTTAATTTGACATTTTCATTTTTTTTCTCAGTTTGTGACAAAATATATTTGTTTGTCATATTTACTGACTTTAGTGCCTGTCTTGCCCTCTTTCAGGCCTAATTGTGTGAATGTGTTGGTGACCACTACTCAGCTCATTCCAGCCCTGTCCAAGGTGTTACTCTATGGTTTAGGTTCAGCCTTCCCCATAGAGAACATATACAGTGCCACCAAGACAGGTGAGAAAACTTCAAGGGAAAGTAGGCAAGGAGATAATATCACAGTTAAGCAAGTGAAAAGGCTGTAATAATAATTTAAACTGTGATTTTTCTCCTTTTCAAAGGCAAAGAAAGTTGTTTTGAGCGTGTCTCTCAGAGGTTTGGTCGGAGAGCAGTCTATGTGGTGATAGGAGATGGAGCTGAAGAGGAGACTGTAGCCAAGAAGGTAAAACTGTCTGGTTTTATTATTACTTTAACGGCTGAAAAATGGGCCACAGCAAATCAGTTAACCTTACACTATGCTTGATTTCTGCAGCTTCTGTGGTATGGGTTTGTTTTTTCATGAAATTGCTGTTTTGAGATTTTCCTAGATTTTTTTTTTCTAATGCTTTTCTATAATGTTATCCAGATGTATCTGTGTACTATAGCACCCCTCCAAATGGGACAATACTTCACATATGCTCTTCTTCTGCAGAAACACTGAAAACTTCTGAAAAGATACTATCTTAAGTTTCAATGTTATACTCTATACACGCGTTTGATATGACATTATTTTTGTTTTATCAGAAGAACATGCCATTCTGGAGAGTGTCCTGTAGGGCTGATCTCGAGGCTTTGAGCCACGCACTGGAGCTGGACTACCTCTAGAGGGCGCCATCCATCACATTCTGCTCTTATGCTTGTGTTATGAGAAACTCTGGAGCTTCTGAGTGCACCTTGCAGGTGAAGATTCCCCTGGAGACTGATTAAAAGTCAGTACTGCTATATTGAGCAAGCACTCTGACAGACAATTTTATACCCAAGCCAATGGATTTTGTGGGGATTCTGAAGCAAGGCTGCAGTGTCTGTGATACATAAATATGAAAAAAAGGGCTGGAAACAAAATAAAAGGCCAAAGTGAAATAAGGGACCAAAGCCTCATCGCTAACTCCAGGGAATTTATGGTTAATACCGATAATATTAATCATATAAAACAACAAACTTACTTTTTTTTTTTTTTAATTCATCTTGAGTTTATAAATTGTTCTGTTTTCAGGATATTTACATCCTGTTTAGCGATCACAGTGAGTAAAGTTCAGATTGTTGATGACTTTTTCTGCTGTGTCTTTATATTTCTTTTGAGACTTAACACGTTTTTTTACTGGCCATTAATGTTGTAAAGACAAAATTAGAAGCAAGAATTCTGATATTGTGATTTTTAGTAATAAATGTTAAATACCATTCTCTTAAAGGTAGGGGCTATTAAATAGTCTGCATTTCAGCTTTACAGTCTGAGCTATTTACTGGTTCAGTTTTACAATACAGTACGGTAATAGTTTGGGAGCTCTGCATAAAACAATAATCACAGTTAAAGACCAAAAATCTGCTCAAAAAGTTTTGATGAGTTGGCTTGAAGATGCTGTATTATAGGCTGGTGCTTGAATGAATCTTTACCTTTAATCATGGGTTGTATATTGTTTTCTTTACTGTCATTAAGTTCCTAATAACCTGTTTGTAATATAGTTGGACTGGTATGATTGTGCATGTGCCGATTACACTGCCTGTCAGCTTAGCAATGATCTGTATATAATGCTTTGTTGCCAACTTGTTGTGACAGACAGTTGAAGTAGATGAATAAAGATAAATTAATTACACTGAGGGCAAAGGTGAGTTCAGTTTCATCTCATTTTGCACTGTTGCTCAATCTATAGACGCATTCTAATCAATCTACATGACATAAACCTAAAAAGGAATTTTAAAGTTTTCCATGCACAAAATCACTCGAGGGACTTTTCTTTCTTTATGGGGAAAGATCACCATCTTCAGGCCAAGAAAAGTAGTAACATAAAGACACTGATAGACTCATACACTGTGTGGCTTTTAGAAGAAATGAGACAGAATTGAACATTTTAGGATTTGATTTCTCAAATAAAGGTAAAAGTACAACAATAAATTAAAAAATATATATCTTTGGGTATCAATGTTAATTTTTATGGCACATATACACATAAATAAAAACAATAAATAGCTAAATAAATAATATTTACATTCATCATTTACAGCATAGGAAACATGGCTGCAGGTGCTAAACACTGTTGACAGAGACCATCTTAAAGCCTCTGATGGTGACATTCATATTTGTGAGCCACAGGCTGGCTTGCAGCATCTTTTCTCCCACCATGTTGGGCATGAACGGGATTGGCTGATCCGCTCTTCCTCCTGGAGGCAGTGGGGGCATCCTGCAGGAAAATGTAGAAAGCTTATTTTAAAAAAATGTTTGCAAAATGTAGAAATTTATTCCAGTAACTTAGATTGGCTGACTACAATAAACGTCCTGTCACTTTGCATCACGCCTCTAATTATTGCCCATGAGACAAAAAAAATCATTCTTACCTGAACTGAACTTTGCCTTGGAGCAGCCCAGCCCCAGCTACAGTCAGTACTCCACTGACTGGGTGAGAATATGGGTTGATGAAGGTCACTAGGGCAGTCTGTTCGCTGTGTTGCTTGATGGACTTTTCATCTGCAACCTGAAGGACAAACACATTAGTAAACCCAGAACATTTCCTCAAGTTCTCCATTATATAACTTTAAGCTAATAAATATGACATAACATCTGCTGTCTGCAACTCATACTTGTAACTATATGATTACATTTTTATTCAAAAAGGAGAAATATTATAGAAATTTTCAAAACCACCGATGCATTTTTTTCACAGCTGGTGCATCATCAAATCAGATATGAAAATCCTGAATGCCCTTTAAATACTTTCTTATAATATTACATAGCAACCTGTACTTGGTATCAAAGCATTGGAATTTGTGCTCAAAGACATAAAGTTTAATTAATTAATTTGTTTAAAGAAGTTTAAGTTGATGGATGCAATAAGTCTGTATGGGAGAAACTTTAAGGAGGAAATATTGAGAATTTTTGTAAAGTACCTGTATGATGAGCTGTGGACTGGTGATGTTGAACTCCTCTGAGCTCAGGACTCTCTCCTGACTGGCAGTATCCTCCACAACAACTGCAAGGTTGATCAGGTTATCCCCCACCACGTCTTCATACTGTGCTAGGGGGATCTTCTGCCTCACTACCTTGACTGGATAGAGGAAGTGACACAGAAATTAGGTTGTGTTAAATAAATAGTCAAATCCAAATAGATTAAGTTCTGAAAACAACAACAGTCCTTCAAAGGTGAATATTTTAGTTGTAGATGAGAAAAGTAAATGTACCTTCCATAGGTGCAAGTTGTAAGACACCGTGGTTTTCCCAGAAGGTGTCCGAGGGGCTGTGGTTGTATTCTTTTGCCTGGGCATTGAGGTGAATCTTCAACATCTTGGCTACATTCTGCTTGTTCATGATTTTCACGCTGAAGCTGACAGGCTCCCCAACAATGGGGGATTTGTCCAGGGTCAGGAAGACTAGCACTCCCTGGGATGAACCTGCTGAATAAACATGAAAAAGTCCTCATGAAGAGATATCTTTTTAAAGAAATCGGTATAAACTCTGATGAATACATTCAAAACTACAAATTACCTCTTCTTAGTGTTGAGTCACCTGAACTTGAAGAGCTTCTTGATGAAAGTGTTGAAGTTGGGCCTGTGTTATAAAGACAGAAAGACAAATGTGAGTATGTGAGAGTGCTATTATTTCACTTTATCACTTTAGTTCAATATATCACTTCATTAAATTGCATAATGTGCAAATCAATGAGCAGAATTCTAGTTTTATGGTCATACTTTTGATGTATTTGTAATCTCCTGTGATCTTTTGCAATCTGGGGAACCCAACAGCCTTAGTGCAGATGAGGGAGCCAACTCTCTCAGTGTCTTTGCTGAACCCGAGCACCTGACCCTGGCCCAAGATGATTGTATGGATATCAGCATTCACACTGGCGTAGACAAATGGGACATCATAGAACAGGTCCACACGCTTGTTCTTTATTGCTTTGACTGGTGCGGGGCCACAGCGGTACACTCCTGTGATGATGGCAGAAACAAGACCGTTTTGAAGAAGTTCACAAAGAATTAAAGAGTGGAAGAAAAAGTTTAAGAACTTTTTTTAGCACACACCTCCACTTCTCTGCTGAGGAGTCGGGTCAAGAACTTGCCAGCCATCCATTCCAGATTCAAGATCCCGACGAGTCATCCAGCACTCCACCCAGACATGGAAGTTCCTGTTAAAGTCCAACAAAAGATAAAGTTAAGCATTAAAATGTCATTAAAGTCTTTAAAGTAGTTAAATAATACAGTTTATAAGCAAAATATAAAACTGACCAGATGCTGTCTTTGGTGAGGTTTAACTTCTGCCCTGTTGCGCTGTAGTATTCCTCAATCACCAGGTTGCCATCAGTGTCATGGGCAGAGTTGAAGTTTGTGATCACACGGCAAGGAATGCCAAGAACTCTCATAACTGAAGCACAATTGATTTAAAAAAAACACTGTTAAAATATTTGAACACTGTCATGGAAAAAATGACTCGGTGTTAAAAAAAAAGGAATGAAAACACTTTATTATGATAGCATCATTTAGAACAACTGATTATCAAAGACCAGAAGTACATGATCTAAGTTACTTGCTTTTATAAGGTTTTAAAAGATGAAGATATAAGCACCTGTGCACATGACAGCTGCAAAAACCCAGCACTGTCCATACTTGACTGGGCTGTTACCAGACTGGTTCCACTTTCTCAAAATGTCCCCACTCCCAGTCCACATGGAGGGACTGACACCTTTTTTGAAGTCGCCTGTCCAGTTCCCCTTCAGCACCCCACGGTCATCATCACTGTTGATCTAAACACAAAGCACAACTTAAGTATAGTTTTTACTGTTTGCACAGCACGTGCCAAAGATGCCAAAACAGGTTTGGGCATCCCATAATTTTCCATGTTGCCTTGGCAGTTTTACAGTAATAATTACAGTGTTGCTGCATGTGACATTTAGTGTTCAGAACATTGAAGGTTGTGTCTCTTCATCGTGTCAATGTGCAGAACATAGTGTCCCAGGTTAAGCCCAAGCTTGTTTAACAAGTAGAAATGATGCTCATGTAATAGATTGTAAACAAGATCCAAAAACTAATGTGATTCATACAATTTGTAAAGCTAGTTAATGTTGAATTTGTGTTGCTAGACAGAATCTGTTGACACTCACCATGGCAGACACAACCCGGCTGAGGTACACGGGGTTGTTTCGGTTCAGGTAGTCCATCTTTCTGTTCTTTTTGTGCTGAGGGCTGACTTGGAGCAAATTCAAGCATGCCTCCAGAACACCAGGCTCATACTTTACAAGCAGAAAAAAGAAAAGAGAAAATTTGAGTACATCCTGTTAAGCAGGTGGTTTGAAGTCAGATTTAAGGTCAAGATTTTACTATGTGCACACATACTTTAAGATGTTTTATCTCATTGATCCTCCAAAATTTGCACATTTATTCATTTTCAAATATTGTTTTGAAGAATTATTAAAGTGAACTGAAAGTGAACACTGGGAATCTTTCAAAACAGTGTTACAGAGAATACGATCTTTATGCACTTTGATAAAACATAATACACTCATACATAATACCTCATTTAAAAGGCACATCTTCTGGTAATACTTTTTTTTTTGAGTTGCTTAGTGTTCAGTTTGCGACTTTCTTACCTGATCAAAAGACCACGGTCTTCCAACAATGTTTGTCTCTGATCCCATAAACAGCAACCCAAAGTCACTCTGGATATATTCTTCTCTCTGATCCTCAAATGGGATGTATACTGTATCCTCTGCAAGAAATACATCCTGCATTTAGAACCACACAGTGTACTAACATTTTCAATTCATGTTCAATTCAACATTTTCAAAGAGATTTACAGATCATTCAGTCCACGGACCTATATAGTACTGTAGCAGATACTTAAAAATAAGTAATTAATAATTTATTATGTATTCTACAATAATGTAATTTTCAATATGGTTTGTGTGTTAGGCCACACAAACCATATATGTATTCTGATACATATATGGTTGCTGCAACAAGCTACCAAAATAAATCTGATTCTCCAGCACTGATACTTTGCTTCACTTACCAGAACACCAGGGGTTGCAGAGCAGGATGAAATTGCCATATGCAGAGCTTTTCTTGCCATCCTGAGTAAGCACACACAGCTGAAATCTGTAGGAGCCGACTGAGGCAGAGGCAGGAGAGTAGATGTAGATAGAAGGTTTCAGAGGGTTCCACTCCTCAGGGTCAATATAGGCATTCCAGCTGGACTTGGAAGAGCTCTTGGAGAAGGTTACAGGCATTACTGCGTACAGGTTACCTGATGGGAAAATTGAGGAATGTTAGAAACACAAGCAAAAGCCTTAAATTGTGGGTTAGACCACTTGTATACAAAAGCATCCATGCAATATACTCAGGAAAGTACCTAGCATGATTTTCACCCTCAGAGTATTGATCTTAGGGTTGAAGGGTCGCCCTTCCAGCTGAACGCTGACTTTAAATGGGGCTCCTCTCCGCACCACCAGAGATTTGGTGTTCCTGAAGCCATTCGTCCTATGACTCTCAAGGTTTTCTGATTGTTCCAGGTCAACATATTTTATCCTCAAGTCTGCAAGTTGAGAAAAAGAAACATTAAAGACTGTCAACATCATACATTGTCTGTAACAGTAAAAGGCAATCACGCACAGCAGTAATCATGGTAATAATCAAATCATAATCATAGTCTTTATCAAGAGTGAATTTGCTCTGTATAACAAATGAATAGTAATGAATAGTAAGGAACAGAAAAGAGTGAAAGAGTTTGCATTTCTGAAGATGAAATCTCACCTTCCATCTCTTAGTCTCTCTTTCTCACAGCAACGTTGTATGACTCCACTATCGCCCACTAAAGCTATATAAGCATTTTGCCCAACCCTTCTTAAGCATTTCAGAAGGCGGGGAGAACGCAGTGTGACTTTCTTGAATAGAATCTGCATTCAGACGTCATGTTATGACACAGGATTCAACTGAAGGATGATTCTATTACGTAAGTCCTAGATTTTGTTTTACATACAGGTCTGTTATCCAAATATTATTGTTTACATTGTGTTCTAAGTTTATTTGCAGAGAGGCTTTTTTCTGACGATTTTGAATGAATGACACTTGTTAACGGCTAGTTTGATGCACCCACTATTTGAATATGTGACTAATACTATATTACAAAGTTCTGCATATACAGTATGAGGTGGTACTAACTATTTATTTTGTTGACTATAAGGTTGAGTTGGATGTTCGAAAACTTGTGTGAAATTATTTCAGTTTTGTGACATGGCACGTTATCCTGCTGGAAGCAGCCAGCTGAAAATGGGCACAATAATTTAAAGATAAGGACATGGTTAGCAACAATACTCGGATAGGTCGTGCATTTAAACAATGCTAAACTGGTACTAAGGAGTCTAAAATGTGCCAAGAAAATGTCCCCCAGAGCTGCGACAGCCTGAAACTTTGATACAAGGCAGGATCATTTCTTGCTCTTATTGTGTTTAACCCAAATACTGTCCCTGCCATCCAAATGACCAGGCAACATTTTTCCAGTTGTCTGTTGTCCAGTTTTTGATGAGCTCATGTGAACTGTATATTCAGTTTCCTGATTTAGGTGACAGGGATGGCTGTTGTGGTATTCTGCTGCTGTAGCCCATCTGCATTAACATGTTCAATATACTGTGCAATCAGTGATGTTCTTTTGCATACTTTGGTTGGAACAAGTGTTTAACCTTTCAGTATGAAGCAGTCTGGCCATTTTCCTCTGACTTTTGACATCAACAAGTGATTTTCACCCTGAGAGCTGCAGCTCACTAGATATTTTCTCTTTTTAGATGATTCTCTGTAATCCCAGAGATAGTTGTCCATCAGTTCAAGCATCAGTTTCTGAAAGACCAGTCTATTCACGCCCTCTGGATGACGTATTATCCTTTTCACTATTACCACCTTTATATTTCAAAGTAAAATATCAATATCAATATTAACAGTTTGTTGCAAAACACTTGCTTATTTTGATAATCTCCACAGCTTTAAAATTTCAGGTATCTGGTGGTTTTCATAGTTGTCTTTTACATGGGCAGCCTCCCTGCCTGACATTGGAGATGAGATACTAAACTATGAAAGATTTTATCTTGTTTGAATCCACTGGAAAAAATGTCCATCTATTCTAAAAAATAAATTAGACTCCCACATGCTTTCACGCTTTGATTACATTAAAAAGAGTCACAAAAATATGCATACCAACCCACCTAGTCCACCCTGTTACTGTGGAAAACAGTAACTGGGTGGACAATAAGAAAGAGCATGTTTTATGCTTAAGTCAACTATTATTATTCGTATGATGCACAACAGGGTTGCGTGTGAATAGAAATTCTTTTTTAACATTTTTATAAGCCATATGATCAAATTTACAAAAATACTGGTTTATGTTGTAAATAAATGTAACCTGGTGGACATGTGATGATAAACCATCAGTGAACCACTGTGAAACATGAAAAAATGGCTGATGAAAGAGTATTTTCTCTTTGTCTAGTAGATGATTTTCCTTCAAAAATATATAACGAACTATAAGCAATAAAACTAGAGGACCAATGAAGAGTGTGTTTCTTTTTATACAATTTTAAAAGAAAATGTTAGCAGATAAACTGGAAACAATTTTTTTTCATGTTTCTTGTTTGACTTTATGAATTGTTGGGTTTCTTAGCAGGATAACACATGAGACCAGAGTTGGAGTCTATTTTCAGACAAATAGACCACTTTCACAGACTTCCCTCTGGGTTTTGCTTTATCTCTATGATTGTTTATTCTGTATACCTACTGCTGTAAAAACAACTTTTTCCCAGCAGACATTTTATCACGCACACAGATGACACTGCTTTAGTAAGCCCCTACATGATTTGTTAAGGTAAATCATCATGGTAACAATAACCAATAAGTTGTTAGGAACTGCGTTTCCTATTTTAGAAAGTGGCATCTTCTTTTTTGCCTCCTCTTTTCAACTCTTGCCATCCGCATGGCACTATTGCCCCCACTTGCTCACAAAAGAAAAGATCTTTAGTTCCATATTGGTGTATAGAAATATCATGATTTTCCCAGAGGGACAAATAAATATAGATGAGTGACAAAGGCCTTTTCTTCTTTTCTTTTCTTGTCTACATTTCTTAATGCAAAATGAAGACATTTAAAATGATGTCAAATGCAATGAGGCTACATGAATATTAAAATCACCCTCTGTAATTATTTTATCTGAGCTGAATACTAAAAAAAAGCTGAGCACTTAAAAAAGAGAGATTAGACTTAAGGGGCAGGAGGAAAAATGGACAACAACAAATAACAACAACGCTTTCCAGTTAGGGTGGCTAAGAGTAAGGTTTTCAAATGAAAGACATGTGGTTTTTATTAATTATACATCTCCCTCAACTCTGTAAGGCAAAAGGTTAGAGCAGCTATCCATAAATGAGTAACAAAGCTAAACTATGAAGACAAAATTGGCCATTACATACATTCATACACACTCATGTGCAGCTTTCCCCCCTCTGTCACTTTATCTCTTTACACGAACATTCCTTAGGTTTTGTAATTCATTGATTAATCCACCTCAAATAAGTTGCTGCACAAGGATATGGAGTTTTGCCCCAGAATAGAAGCGTGGGAGGTTAGCTATTTGAAACTCATCATTGTTCACTCTGGTTTGCCTTTTAATGAAACTAGCATCATCATCATCATTGCGCAAATGTTTTTGTAGTGAAGGAGCGCTCACCCACTTATAATTACAAGCACGCACAATATCTTGGGTGGGAAGCATTTTTGGAGAATGAGTACTGACTCGCTCTCATGAATTTTAACTGTTGCTTTCTATGTTTCATATCTGCCTGGATTATACTTTTCTTGCTCAAATCGTAACATAAGCCATTTGTTGAAACGTGTTAGTGTAAGAGTGAACAGTACTGTGTTGCATTATTTTACATCAACAGTGTTTTTAGTTGAAGTTGTTTGATATTTTATTTTTTAACATTTGACATTTAACAAGTAACACCAGTGCCTTTTAGTCGCAGCACATATATAATCTTTTTTTGTCTACACAGAACTGTTCATGAAGTACGGTGTAAGTGCACTTAGTCTATATTTACTTTTAACAGAGAGTATTATCTAAATTATAGAAATAAGCACTTTCGTTCAGAACAGCCCTTTTATGGTGTTATAATAATATGTACAGTATTATTACCACCAATGGGTAAGTAAAATTCTGATGCTCTAAAGCATGGATTGTCGTGGCCAAATTAAAGGTGTTTTTTATTTTTTATTTTATATATCGTTAGTGTTATTTACCAATGGAGAGCATAAAGTAACATTAAATTGAAACATTGAAAGTCATCATCCATGTCACTGTCACTTCTCATTTGAATTTTGCATCAAAAGTGATTCTGTAAGTTTGACACTAGGATGTAATTTCATAAGGAATGCATAAGCACAAGTACTATTATCATCAGTGAGCTGACAGTTCTAGCTGAAATACCTGGCCACCTGGGGGTGTTCTGTGTGGGGTTTGCATGTTCTCCCAGCGCATGCATGTACAACATGCCCAAAAGTCTGCATGTGAATGACTGTCTCTGTGTGATGGGCCTGTTATAGACTGCCCTGGGTGCAGGTCTCTCTCTGTGTAACAGTTGGGTTAGGCTCCAACACCGCTGTGACCCTGAATTGTCCAAGCAGTTAAAAATGGATGGATTCTTCTAGTAAATGTATACATTACCATTAATAGCATTTTTAAAGTAATTAATATTTCAATTCAAATAACAGACTGTAGAACATTTTTAACAAGTATACAGTAGAGAATGCACCTGCTTAATTCAACCAACTAAACTTGTTTTTTCTTGAAACTGGCCACGTTGGACCAATTTTGTGAATAAAACTAGAAAACCTATGCAACGTTGTTGAACAATATGCTATTGTTCAACAAAATGATGCAATCAAAAAGTGATGATTAACCCTTTGAAGATTTCACTCTACATTAAATATTATATAACAATGGCACACCTTGAGTCACTAAGACAACCTAACAAAATCTGCAACATGCAAATCCAGTATTTCTTCTGCATGCATTGCTGGGAGGAGTTCAGGCGTAAGCAGTACGAAGAAATCATTATTTCATAAAAAAAAAAACGCAAAGAAATACGTGTCATTATGCTTCATCATTCAAACTTGCAGAATGCATTGCAGAAAGAACATTAACAGTTCATATATAAGTTAAAAATAACAGCTGCCATTGCTTTGTTACTGAATGAATGTTAAAGAATGTTTTAATTTTTTTTAAATAAATCAGCTGACAACTTGAGGTGACACAAATATGTCAATGTGTAGCTACAGGTTTACAAGAGATAACAGAAATTTAATTTAGTTGTTTATTAATTCTTCAATTATACAGCAACTACATTTAGTGACATAGCTCTGGAAAATCAGAATCTCCAACAATCTGTACAATCAGATAAAATATGAACACAAAATCATAGGAAGTACTGCAACCATTGCCTTTCAGCAATGGTACTTAAATATGATGGTTGAGCACTTTAGCGAGAAACTTGGTTGATACTGACAAACAGAAAAGAATTAGGACATTCAAATACAAACTTCAGTGTCAAACATTTAAAAAGGCAAAATTCAATCATATTTAGAATAGTGATTAAAAAAAAGATTATTTTACAAAAAATAAAACAATAAACCTTCAGTTTTGGGCAGCAGTCCTTGGCTTATTGTAAACTAGGAAGTCTGAGATGTCATGCCACACGTTGCTGTCATGATAGAGGTAGTTCATGGAGGACTGCAGTGATGGCTGGAGTGTATGTGGGTAATACTCAAACAACCACAAGACGATACCCCAAACTAGCGTGGCAAAGAGTGGGAAAGGGTCATGCTTAGGCTGTGGGATGAATCCTTTCTCTACAGCCAGCCGAGACAGGGCGAACAGGATTCTGGACAGCAGGTACATGTTGATCTAGAGTAGAAAGTAAAGAGTTGTATAATCGGAACACAGACAGATGCAACAGGCAAGTTTGAAGTTTGACACCCACAGGCTGCAGTTTGTCCTACCTGACTGTTAATGTTGTTGTTATCGCCAAACACTAACCATCCACCAACACAGGCAGCCAGAAATGAGTGAGACTGTAAACTCTTTCCTTGAAGTTTCTGCTGCAAAGCTTGCAGTCCTTTGTACGTGAACACAAAGCAAGCCAGGTTTCTGGAGTGGGTGTATGTGGCCTTCAAAATGGCTTTGAACTTGTCGTTTAAACTAGAACACAGGAGGAAAACGGGATGTTTTAACACTTCAGAGGCACGCGAAGTGTAGCACAGGGTTTGTTTGGGTTTGTTTTTTTTAATATATATATAAGCTTGAGATTTATGCCTTACCTGCCACTTCTAAATAGAAATGTCATAACCAGGGCATGTGGTGCTCTGATTTTAGCCCCATATCTGAGAAATAAACAGAGTGTTATATAAGTGCTTCGCTACCGGCTAAAAATCTCCACTTATTGTTATTATCCTCAGCTGCTGCTAAATCCACCGCCAAGTTACCAGTCTGGCTCTCTGCCATGACAGAGAACAACAGCTAAAGGAACAAGTGCAATAGTCCAGCTGATAGCAGTGTAAGTGTAAATAAGTAAATAGCGTAGTTAAGCTCGCAGGGTGCTCCACTGAACTCACACAGCGCCGTTCCTGAATCCCTTCAAAACTGCCAACGCCGCTTTGTATTTCTCCTGCTGTAGAAGATTATTGACGGTATACAGAAGAGTTCTTATCAGATCAGGACCTGCCATGACTTTCAACGGAGCCGAGGGGAAACAGATACAGGTGGGACACAACAGTGCAGAATGCTGTGCCACATTAAAAACGCACCCTGTAGCCGAGTTCTATTAAAGGTTCCTATGCGTGCAGAAGCGCAGCTCAGTGAGATGAAACTAACACTGAAGGGGAAAGCTCTAAAACACCACAAAACAGTACAAGTATTGTGTGGTTACTGAAAGTAAATAAAATCGTACAGGACGTGTCTTTACTCTTAGTTTTTTTTTTTTCAACACAGTCAGGATATCTGCTTAAATCCAACAAAATCTGAAGTAAACTTTAACTCGATGAAAACTACACAAAAAACGAACAAACAAAAAAAATGGAAAAAAGAAAATAAGTAAATAATCAAAAAATACCGAAGTGTAGTAAAACTCTAATGTTATTTGAAACCGCTCCACCTGTTGAAAAACACACTTTAAAAAAGAAAAACAGAAAAATATATTTACAGGTAATTTAGCTGAAAACTCTTCAGTATTTTGCACAATGCCACAAATGACATGAGGAAAAGAGCCTACTGCACCTCATTATTATTGCACTGCAATTTATTGCTGACTGTAAATTAAATGCCTAATTTTTGATACATTACTGCACTAGTTATTCATCTTCTGCTTATTACATAATGCAAATGTGAATATCTCATATGAAAACTGAAGTGTTTTTATGTCAACCTTCACTTTAAATGCAAGCCTAAGACCAAAGACCAGTTTTTGACTTTATCCTGCAAGAACGGTTACAAATTTTAGGATGTTAAAATAACAACAAGGAGAGGGCATAATTTGTTTAGAGGTATCAGCATGTACACATGCAGTATTCTAGCACATTTGCCAAGACACCACCCATGTAATTCAGGCAGACACTTTACTTATGTAATAGATTCATACAGTTCCCCATCATTTCTTGTTCTTATCTTTAGAAATGTCACCTTGATAACTATTAATAACTTATAGTAGATAACTCTAGTAGAAATAAAAAGTACCATATGCTTATAATTCAGAAGTCAAGTTTTAAAGAAACAATAATTAATATTATGTAACAGAACAATTAGCAGACAGCAGTTTCTGAGTCACAATGTTAAGTAATGGCTTATGACATGCACATACAGTGGTGTGGTGAGTACTATTAACGTTGTTCTTTGGGGTGGAAGAAAACCTATTCTAAAAACATGCTCATTTCTTATTTTAGTAGAATTTGTTCTGTCTATTAAACAAAACAACTAAATATGAAACTTTAAGGAAACTGTGTTAGTCATTTAATTATTGCATATTACATAATGTAAGAGTGGATGCTTCATACAAGTACTAATGTAAAATTATGCAATGAATTCTAATTGTTATTTTTGTGCTCTCCACTGTATATTTTGTGATTCTTATGTTTTTTGAAAGGCATCACCCTTTTAACCAGGATTTCAAGTAATACTTACATCCACACTATAAATGCTGTCTAGAAAATCATTCTGTACAATACAATTATACAACTGTTTATGACTTGTATAGTTCATATTTCATAATTCTGTATAGTTTCATATTTATATCCTGTTCATAGCTTGTACACTCACTACAGCCTGTACATACTTATAGTTATAACATATTCATAACATACCTTCATACCATGTACATTGTAACATACCCATAATAGACCCATGGTTTGTACCCTCTCTACAATAGACCCATTTTTGTAATATATCTATATAACTATATTATTGCTAATATATATATTGCTAAAGCACTTTCTGGGTGGATGCAAACTGCATTTCGTTGCCTTGTACCTGTGACATGTGCAATGACAATAAAGTTGAATTCTAATTCTATTCTACAACATACAGTTGAAAGAAAGCAACACAACATTCTCAAAAGTACAAACAGCATAGTGAAACAGTGCTAGAACTTGGTAGTTCACTCACTGTTTCAGCTGTTACATAATGGAGTAAGCATCCTCCTGTTAAATGATGTTGCCAAGAGCCATCTTACATACCATCTGGTGTATTCTGGTACATTCTCTGTGTCAACACCCATCAACATACCCAGCATATGTAGTTTTGTAACAAAGAGAGTTCTCGTTTTCTTTCATGTATCTTCTGTGTGTTTTCAAAGACAGCAGTTCTTACATAATTTAGGTCACTTTGCTAAAAGTAAATGAAGACAGCACTCTGACAAAACTGTTGGAGACAGAGATAGATTTGTTTGGGAAATTTCAGCTCACAAAGGGCAACAATAAACCCAGCAAGATGAAGAGATCAATTCAAGTGGAAGACAACATAAAAAAAAAATTATTCAATTAGACTCGGAAGAAATATACTTACAAAATGAATGAGTTGTGTGTTGTAAGTTATTGTAATGTACGTGTACAAAATACCCATCACACTTTCAGTGTTTTAATTGTTTTATTGCTCTTTTTTAAATCTACTAAATCCATTGATACAAGAAATTCATCTTCCTAATATTTATCCACAAACTTCCACTTGTGTATAAAAAATGTTAGTCTACTATTCGAATGACTGTGCAATCAGAACAAGTCAAACACCATTTTGCATATTTTTTTTAAATATATTCATCTGCCCCATGACCTGGACCACAGTGGTGGTTAAACACAGAAGTGGTTAATTCAACCACTCCGAGTGTCAATGTGCTGTAATATTGTTACCTGTTAAATATTCAACAGTCAACATACTTAAAAAAAAAAAAAGAAAAGAAAAGAAAAAAGTTTTATGCATTTTTTTTACATTAATCTGCACAGGAGTAGCTACACTGCAAGTGTATGGGTGTACAACCAGTAAGGGAATAGAGGTGAAGTCAAGTGAAACATCCTACACAATTAAATGAAGAAAAACTGGTATGTGGCGGTGGAGGTGTGGCCTGAATGAATGTACTCATCAGGGCAACGAGGGATCACTTACATCAGACAAGTCTTTTTTTTTTTTTTCCTACCTGCAGTGCTGACGACATGAAATGGGAAAAACAGCCACATGGTTCACACATGAGTACATTAAAAATGACAGTATTTTGTCTGTTTACATTTCAATCTGTATCTTAAAGACACCATGTATAAAATCATTTTCTGGGCCACACACTGGAATTACTGCAGATAATTTACACCACGCTGCCAACATACACACTACCACAGGTTGAAGGCTGGACAGTGGGAAGAAAAATAAATAAATTAAAAAAAGAAATCATAATATGAGTTTTGGGTCTGTTTATTCAATCCTGTTTATAAAAAAATATTAAGACCTACTGACCTAATGATCTTTTAAAATGTGCTTACTTTCACTGGCTACGTCTTTGTTTCTGGTGTCATTCACTTATAGAACTACATTCTAAGTAAAAGGGGGAAAAAGTAAAGTCTTTTTATAATGGCAACAAAATTATTAAAACGTGAATGTGAATATAATTCCTCAGCAAGGTAAATTTGTTTTAAATACAAAATATATTTTTAGTTTTCTTTTCTTTTTAGCAGAACAGAGCAGTTTTAATTTCTATACCTTACCACAAGTAAAACAAATAACAAACTCTTAGTACTGACCATTGATATCACGTGTGTAATTACTTTGGGACTGTTCGGAATTGATTACCTCTGTTAAGGGTTCTTTAATTAATTTAACTCATTTGTTAGACTGGTTCCAAAGATTTTATTTAAGTGATACTTTACCTAAAATAAACTATATCTGTCAGCAGACAACATTTTGAAAAGTCATGAAATACAATACAACTGTACAAATCTGAAAGCCATACGCCCTATAAAACTAGGGGCACTTGCTATCATAATTCAGATCTTATTTCACATCTTGCCAGCAACTTAAGAAGTTCTATTGCTAGAATAAGTCACTTTTCTTTTGATTAAACTTCGGAGTATATTTACATAAACTGCCTTAGCCACAGATAAATTTGTTAAGAATCAGAATAGTCATTAATCCTTTTTGTTGTATTGTGGTATCATAACATCAACACACACACAAAAATATACAATTTTTTAAAAACCTTTTTGTTTCCTAATAAATGTGCCACATTTTATCTATTTTGTGGGAGAGAAAACAAAAGGTGGTTGCCTCAGAAACCCAGCATCAGCACATGTAATACTTTGCTCTGGGCAATTAGCAGAGATCAGTTACCATCTCATGGAAATTGTTCATTGACATTCCACGTCATCAGTAACAAGTTAATTATCAGGAAAAGCCCGTCATGTTCCCTGACTGACAAAAGTGCTGAGCGCCCACACTTAAATCTGATTTCATACAGCACAGTATGGGAAGGTAATCTTTTCTCAAATCACAATCACATTAATTTCACCAAATATGTCACCAACTTCATATTGGAATTGAAATCAACACTAAATGGTAAATATTATCAAAGTGTTATAAAAATGATCAAACAGCTTTGACTCTTATCTGGAAAAATGTTTCCTACAAAACAATTGCACATAAAAATACCACATCTTTCAAGAACAATCAAAGCATCTTACTGCTCACACAACAATGTGCAAAGGTACTCAGCATCTTAACTCATTAAATTTTTAAGAAATAAACCTGTCAAAATAAGATAAAGCTATCATTATGTTTTGCAAAAAGTGTTAAAGAAACTGTATAAGTGCTACGGGAGTCTTTACAGTCTGTCAGTCAGCGATTTGGGGGGGGGATCCATTTCATTCATAAAAAATAGGAAAGATTCAAAGCCATGTGTGAACCTCTGATGTTGTTTTTAACATATCAACTTCCATCCTTTAAGACAAAATGCACAAATATGGTTCTTCATGCTCATGCATAGAACCAGAAAGTGTCTCATAAGTTTCTACTGCATATTCACACATGTAGATGTAGAAACTGCAGTCGGTCTTCATACAAGTGCAAACACGACAATGCAAGAAAGGCCCCGCCTCCATCGCCTGACAGTGGATTAGGAATGAACTGATCACCTCTTACTACAGGAAAGAGGTGAAACCAGGTTAAGAGGATTTTTAAGGTCTCGTTTGAAGCAAACTAATTTTTAACAATACAGCTTTTTCTTTATGAATATGCAATTGTGACAAACTATAAGAAGGAATAATAAGTTCTTCCACCAGATCATAAGCAGCTTCTGACTACAAAGACAATCTGCTGGAAAGTGCTCTTGTCTGAAATGGATATGGCTCCTCCAAGTCCACCGCCATCACCACCATCCTATACGTTTGCACTTATAGTTTTACTCCTGCCCGAATCCTTCTGTTTCCTCTATGGCAAACATGAGTTTCTCCTTCAGCTGTTCGTAGCTCTTATAAGGAGGGAGGTCCAGACGATTAAAGCTACATAAAACAAGAAGACAGAAACAGAGGGTGGCCAGAAGTGCTCTATTAGTATTAAGTTAACATTTTCTTTCTAGGTCATTCATAATGATGACAAGTGTGTTGTGTTTGCATTTATAAATGATAACATTTGTTCAGCTGCAGTAATGTCCCACGGTACTGCGCACAGCGAAGACATCTGCTAAATAAACACTTAACGAGCAACAATGTATTCTCACATAGCATTATATAACAACAAACACCAACATCTCAGGCTAAAAATAAAGGAACGCTTGCAACGGTTGAATCAGAAATGACTAATAGGGTTTGGTCATGAAAGTTTAATCCCACATTAAGCCGGATATGACACGAGGTTTAACACATGAACTGAAGAAACCTGTACAAATGTAGAATTACTGGTCTTACCATGTGTGGCTTCGTGGAAGCCAGTTTTCTTTTCCAACTTTCTCAATGCAAAACTTCTGTGGACCATTGCTTCCTATATTGATCAAAAATAAGGATAAAGAGATTAAATATGATTTTGATATCACATACTGGTTTATACTACTGTACAAATGTCATGTGTCTGTTCGCTGTTAATACCCATTAGATCAGCGAAGCCTCCCACGGGAAGACGACAGGTTCCTGTGACAAACTGCAGAAGTCTCATCCTTTTTTCGTTGTCCATCTCCTTCACAAACTGTTAACAGACAGTTTTGTGTTAACACCAGTATAAGGCTGATATCCGTACATTACAGTGATACTAATTTTCCATTTGTTGTTTTTCAGTTGGAAAAAGAAATATTCACACTGAATTAAGCAGCTACAGCTGATTCAAAAACATATATATATATATATATATATATATATATATATATATATATATATATATATATATATATATATATATATATATATATTTTTTTTTTTTTTTTTTTTTTTTTTTTTTTTTTTTTTTTTTTTTTTTTTTTAAGTACCAACCTGCCAGAACCACATTATCTGCTTGCTAGTTCGGGCATAATGTCTATAGATTGCGTTTCTCTGCCAGTCCACCAAGTCTATCTCCTGCATACCGCACAGCATCACCTACAGACAAGAAGGGGACATTTTATAAATAAGCCCAACATTCATGTTAGTATTTATTTTCTCTAATTTTTTAAATCCTTATTGTTACAGAATCCCTGTAGTATTTAAAGGACCAGTGCTACCTCAAACACTTGTAAAGGTTATAGAGAATCATCTATTGACTTCAGTACCTCTAATTCTCTAGCATCAAAGTACTGAAGGTATTGCTGTGGAAGAACTTCATTGAAGCCCTCAAAGAAAGCCTGTGTCTGCTCCTCCACACCTCTGGATAGCCTCCACTCTGCCACTAACCTGCATAGAGATGACATAATGAAATATTAATAAATTAATATTAACCCACTTTAGAGATGTCAAGTGCTGCTTAAAAATGAATGTTTTCAAGGAAAACAGGATTATTTAGTTTAAACATGACATGTCCGAATTCAGTGTATTTAAATGTTACGCTTGTTTACCACATTATGTTATGGAGCATGTAAAAGTAGCAAATGAATATGGACGGTAGGTAAGAAGTTCTACCTGATGTATTCCTCTTTATTTTCTTCAGTTACTAGAATGTTCCCTCCATCTGGTTTAAGCTCATGTGTGGTGACCTCCCCAAGTATCTCCTTGTCAACGGAGAAGAACATTTCCAGACCGCACTCCTCTATATTATTGTCCCTACAAGCAAGACAATGACAGTTACCGTCATTACTGACAATGTTTAAAAAACAAAAGAAGTTAGCTATTATGTCTGCTCTAAAGGTCACTATAGAATCCTATACATTTCCACAGTGAGTGACAAATTACGGGAGCATAAATCATTTACTCAAATAATGCACATGACCCAATTTGTCCTCTCAAACTCTTCATTTGTGTGCATAGGTTATCAAAACCTAGTATCTAACAATATGCAAACATATTTAGGAAATGAAAATATTTTTTTTTAAAGCAGCCAGAAGTCTATGTATATATCCACAAATTTTGGTCCACTTATAACAACCCAACAAATGTAAAATACATCAAAGTCTTCGACACCATCCACCACAAGTATAACTCAATTATCACATGTACATCAGAAACTTACTTGATCCAGATGAGTGAATTATAGAATTCTGGATCTATGGACTCCAGGTCTTTCAGACCCAGAGGTTTGTTCAGAATACGTTTGTAAAAGGGCAGCGAGAAACCTGTGTCGATAAATTTGCCATGGAACAAGGCCTGGAGAGACATAAAATGGAAAGGTTTTGTATGCAAATTAAAAAACAACAACAGATAAACAGAAGACATTTATCTCATATTTGAGATTTGTAATTTTATGGGAGAAAGTCAAACATATTATTCTGTAAGGCACATCTATCTCTTTTTGAAATTTAATTCAATAATTAGATTTGAGATCTAATCATTGTGATTAAATTGCAATAAAAGACAAAAGCATAAAATATTGCATGATTCACATAAAGTAATTAATGTGTTACACAATGTAATAATATACAGGGTGGGCCATTTATATGGATACACCGTAATAACATGGGAATGGTTGGTGATATTAAAGTCCTGTTTGTGGCACATTAGTATATGTGAGGGGGCAAACTCCTCAAGATGGGTGGTGACCATGGTAGCCATGTAGAAGTCGGCCATCTTGGATACAACTTTTGCTTTTTCAATAGGAAGAGGGCCAAAACAATGGTGTGCTTGGTTTCAACGTAACTCACGAAATAATAAAGTTACATTGAAACCAAGCACACCATTGTTTTTCTTGTGACATTACCAATAAGTCTGATGTGTCACATGGCCCATCTTCCTATTGGAAAAACAAAAGTTGTATCCAAGATGACCGACTTCTACATAGCCACCATGGTCACCACCCATCTTGAGGAGTTTGCCCCCTCACATATACTAATGTGCCACAAACAGGACTTTAATATCACCAACCATTCCCATTTTATTACGGCGTATCCATATAAATGGCCCACCCTGTAGTATGGCATAATAATATGGTAGGATATAGCAATGGCAGACCAGATTAATCATGCACATACATTTAGTTTCAAAACTAATGATTTAAACTTATTAGTAACAACTGAGAGATGGTGCGCATACCATGGCAATAAATCGCCCAATGAACTTGAAGTACTTAAGGTGATCCGGGTTGATGTAAGAGGCAGGGTTGATCTGAAGACAGTAGTTGTCCTTGCCAGCATACTCAAACAAACAGTACATTGGATTCAGCACCTCATGAGACAGCAAGAAGAACCATTCCCTGAAAATAAGCACAAGTGGTCAAACTAGATTTTAATGACAAAATCACGAGTTTTTACTGTTTGTGTTGTTATTTTAGCAACAGGGTGGTGCAGCTTTTACTTTGAGATTACCTGGCCACACCTCCATAGTCCAAGCCTTCCTCACCAGGGAAAATTATCCAAAGTCTACGCCTAAGATCTTGTGGGTGGAAACTCATGATCTAAGAATGAATTAATTACACATCTCAAGCACTGAAAAGACAATGTTATTAAATATAGAAATGTGGTGAGAAGACAGTACAACCAATTAAAACAATTACCTGTTGAAATGAATCCTCAAACAAAGTTTTGCGTGAAACTGTAATTTTAATGTGCTGGGGCATCGACAGTTGCTAAGAGGAAACAAAACATGTAAACAATGTAAATAATTGATTTTAAAAACTCTGTCCACTAGCAAAATCATTTACACTTTACTTTGCATTTACGTAATTAAAAACAAGAAGAACATAACAGCATATGTAGTAAAACAGTATGATATGCTGAAAGCACGTACCTGACACCAGAATCTGAAGTATTGCACTTTGGCTTTGAAGTCCCTGACATAAGTTATCTGTGGCCCATTCTCACTACAAAAAAGACCACATTAAATTATTGTCAAATAAAAGTATCAAAATACATTTTGATAACAAGTGCTTATATTCATCTCTGGACATTCTGAGCATCCTGTTTGTTTTCTTTAGCAACACCCAGGCTTTGTGGTCATGATCACTTGAGATTATAAGGCTCATTTGATTTTACACCAATCGCTGATTTAAATATATTCAGGCGTGCACTAATCAATATTCTCGACATTTGCAATTTAGTGTGGAAAGAGTTAGATAAGCAAACATATACAAATTTTGTAAAAATTAATGAGACACACCTGTCCCATTTAAATTGAACTCTGTTCATCCCCCCCCCTTTCATGATGCTTGTTCATGCAAATGTAAGCACTGTAACACACCCAGGTACGGACCAGAACACAGAACAGAGACCATTGGAGTAGGTCTCAGTCAAACTCCCGAGTTGTTTGCTTATGTTGAGAATGACCTCAATTATAATTATAAATACGTATATAAAAACAACCAAAGACTTTTTTGATTCACAGGCTACAGAAGCTTTTAACGTGCAGTTGTGTCTGTCTCCATTAAATGAATCTGATCCCCCTCGTGTTAGCACAAGATACCAAAACTTACAGTGAGGATTTCCCTGTGCGAGGGTCAATGTAGGTTGTTGTTCGCCTATTGTGATCTACAAAGTAGGGAATACCATCCACAGTGAACCTCATCTCCCAACCCTCAGGCAGAGGCTTGTCATTCAGCAGCCTGGATAAAGTTAAGTAAGCACAGAGAAATGCAACCATTAAAAGAAATCATTTTAAAAGAAACATAAAATGTATATTTTAAGTTAAATGAATAAAAAATAATAAATGGAATCAAAGATTTAAAAACTCGTCCTTAAAAGCAGGGTTTCCTCCGTACTACTTAACTGTGATTAGCTGGTTACAAAAAAAGCATTTAGACAGAAACCCTTCCCTTTGTGTATCCATAAACCATAAATTTAAGAGCAGTTAGTGGTCAACAGCAAAGATTTTCTGAAGGAACTATCCAATTCCAAATCTGTCAAAGATGTCAGAATCCAGTCATTATGTTCTACACATTTAATCCAGTTTCACAGTTGCCAGATCATCTGCATGCAATTTCTGTGCCACTGTTGACCTGTTCCAAACTCCAAGCTCCTAAGAGGTTAGGACAGTTTTTCAGGGAGTCCTGCAATGGAAAGAATTAACCTTCTACATCAAATTGATGGCTGAAACACAGACCTAAAATGTGTCACTCAGAAATTTGGGCCTGCCAAAAACAAAGTGACATTCCTTTCACTTGTCATTTTATTCTAGACATATCAGCGCTCCCTACTGTCAAGAACACAAAATACACTCACCCTTGGGTCCTTGGGTCTTCCCACTGTGTCCTGCGAGTTGGGTGATGGACAAAATACACTCTACCATTGGTGTCAGTTCTCTTTTCTTGTGAAGGAGAAAATCAACACATTTCATTTATTTATCATGTCAGTAACATCAGCTAAAACATTTTTGTAATCTCACTGATACTTACCCCATCCGTGAGGCAGAGGTCCTAGTGGGTCAAACTCTTTACTGGCTGTGGCTGCAAACTGGTCTTGCAGCTGAGCCAGAAAGAAAACGTTACAAATGTCAAGTCTGCAAAAACATCTGTAAAAACTATTTTTGTCACGGTCTGTTTAAACACAGTTTAGACTTAAAATCAGAGAAGAAACTGACCCAAGAGCATTTGTATGTTTATTTCCATCGGGTGCTTAAAGCTTTTTAGTCACGAGACTTAAAACATGCTATCTGGACTTTACAAACTCATGCAACCTTACTTGAGCTCCTTTCACACTCGAGAGCTACATCAGACCTCAAAGTCTGCACTGTCACTTCATTTTAAAGAGAAAGATGTTCCAAAATGTTTCCAAGACACAATTATTGCAATATATTGTTCAGCATGAAATATGCAAATTACACAGTAGAAGTGGAAAGCTGAAACCTTAAGTGCTTATTCATTAGACTGCAGGTGTTTAGTACTTAAAAGTTAAAGTTATTTTTTTATTTATAAATTTGAATTTAAGACGTAGAAGGACTGTGCAGTATAATTTTTGTATGTGGTAAAAGTACACCATATACAAATGATTTTATAGATCAAAAACCATGCGTAGATGGGCTCTTTAAGCAAATCAAAAGAAATACATCTTCAAACTGTTCTTCATGTGTAGTCTGAAGCACATTCAGTGACTGCTCTCACCCCATATATGAATCTCTGGTTAAATTGCTGCATGGCTCCCTGAAGCTGGCTACGCTGGTGCTGCCATTCCTCGTAGTTACGCACGGACTCCTGTGTGGGTCTTTGCCATGTAGTAGTTCGGGTTATGTGGTCAACATAATAAACTCTACCCATTGGATCCACTCTGCGCTCCCATCTGCATAAAAGGAGAGCAAAAAAAAAAAAAAAGTTGTTTATTTTGCCAAGGATTTCTTTCTAGATATTAAAAACTCCCACAGAGAACACATTACCACATAGTAAAAGTGATTATAAACAATGTGACATAGATAATTATATGCCACTGAATACACAATATTCAAACTACATATATATCTGTAGTATAAAAAAAATAAAGATGTTTGGCACCCTGAAGGCAAAGGCTCAGGCCTATCCCAGGTTGTTCTTTTCTCAATGTGATCCACATAGTATACCCGTCCATTCTGGTCAACTCTTTGCTCCCACCTGCAGAAGAAATACAAATTAAATAAACAGATTGAAAATAAGCTTAAATGAGGGGCCTATAAAACAAAATGCAGAAAGCATTGCTCTTTACCCTGGGGGCAAGGGACCATTGTTTATGGGAGCCACCCTGGGAATTGTTGCTGAGGCACTGGCCCCTTGTTTAGGAACACTTGCTGTCTGTGAGGAACTTGATGTTGCCGCCCTTGCATTTGATTCATTCTGCTGATCTGAACACCCACTAGCTGATGCCTGAGAGGAACCATCGGAAGCTGGGCCTTCGCTGAGTTCACTAGGAGAAGAACTGCTAGAAGAGGCTATGAAATGAGCAAGAACAAGAGTAGGGAACCTTTAAGTCTGTGAAAAAAAATGTTCTTTCTATTTTCAAAGGTGTATTTGTTTTCAAAAGCGTAGTGACTTTAATACTGACTGAAGTCAGTATTCAGTGCTTTAGCTAGTATATAAAAGAATAATGGTATATTAGACATGAGGGAGATTGAAATCACTCATGTGATGTATATGTAAGCCATTTAATCTTTGATGTCTTATAGTTTTCCTACATGGTGAAGCTGCTGGTTTCTGTCGCATAGGAGGGGGCGGTTGAGTAGGTCCAGAAGGAAGTGATGCAGTGGAGCCCCCTGGAGACCGTGAGGGAGAACTTGTACCATTGACAGCATGCACATTTGGTACAATGACCCATTCATCCAAGTCACTTGAAGGTGATGAACCTCCGCTTGACCTACAAGTACAAAATACTTAATATTTGAGTAGTTTTCCAAGACCAAAGATTTAAAATGTTTATTTAATCTTACAAAACCAATGTCCAAATATTTTAATGCAATAGTATCTTAAGATCATTAATTAAAGATTTACTAGACCTGTCACCAGTATCTCCATTTTGCCGCGTATTTCCATTTGGAAGAGCAGCTAGCAAGCCATAAAAACAAAAATAAAAAATAAAAATCAAAGTAAAAGACAAATGTTTAATGTGACATTCAAAAATGTATGTGTAACTCCCAAGTTCTCAAATGCTTGGGTGCAAATGTAGTCACTAATGCAGGTAGATATAAAGGTTACAAGTAATGCCAAGGTCTTGTCAGGGCACAGAACACTGATAAGCATTTACAACCTGGCAGCAGTTTCCACCTTGTTACCTCATTGCTATCAAATTCATTAATAATGACCAACATGGTAACAAGCTAAATTTATTCTGCAATTCTATTCATTTTCAAATTACAGATTATGAGCATTCCTGTTCTAAAATTGCAAATGTGTCCCACATAGTATACTGGGTTTGTGTGAGCGTGGTCTCTCACCTTGTTCTCTCTCTGCCAAGCCAAAGGTTTCTGGGTCTACCTGCATGCCATCCAGACAGACTGACAAGTCACCTACAAGATCCTGGGGGTCTCTGTCAGAGCACAGCTGCAGTGTCTGCACGACCTCACATACTTAAGGGGGACAGAATACATGTCAAGTTTTAAGCAGGCACTGTAATTACAAGACAAGAGAACACATACGATACCATAACACAAAAGAATAAAAGCAATTATTAACGATGTCCTGGTTTAATTAAAAACTGCTCCTACAAGCACATTGTTCTCCTAGTAACATTTATTACTAAAATAAACAAATACTGAAGAACAATTTCCTAAGGGGTCTCTGATTGTTATTAATCACCTGATTTTTAAAGCAACGTTTACTTTTTTAGCCCAAACTGTGACAGTGTGAAAAGAGCAGAGCTGAAAAACTCCAGTCACATGGAATGCCTCAAAAACCATGTGCAACAAGAATCTAATTCAGTGCTTTAAAAATCACAGACAAGTAGCTCTTACAGGGAATGTAGACCAGACTGTAATGTCACTGTAATGCTATGCACACTGACCAGGTCTGAGGTCCAATCACCACTTAGGAAAATGAACTTACATTTCATGTCATTGGCCTTAAGGGTCTTGCTGATTTCCAATGTAGCTAGACCCAATAGAATGTCTGACTTGAGTGTCTGATGGCTCCAAACACGAAATATCAGTTTGCTGAACGGCGTCACAATTCTGTAGAAAGGTGAGTAATTTTCAGCATACAGCACCAACCAATACGATACAACAGCAGAGAAATAATTGAGGTAATCTGTACAGCTTCTTAGCTTTTGTTTGAAACTCATCAAGCATTGATACTTTTTGTTTTGTTTTTCCCGCCTCCAAGTACAGAGGAAATCCAATTAATAAGTCTATGATGATTTTAATCCTCCATTATATCTTACATTACATTTACTGTCTACAATTGCAACATTCTGCTAAAATATGGACCTAAACAAATTTTCACAGTTGTACTCACACTGTGAGAGCCTGCTTCCATTTAGGGCTGTGTGTGTTGTTGCATTTCTCAGTCCTCTTTGACTGGCCATCCACTGCTATTTCAACATATGGACTTGGACCAAACCAGGTCTTTTTGTTTTCCTTCAGCTTAGCTGAAAGCACTGGAAAAATAAAAATTCTAGTCATGGAAAACCAAGATTTTAAAACCACTTCCTGTAGCCCCATGCATCCTGAGCTCAACAGCAGTCAGTTTATTTACAACCAGCTTTAAGGTATTTTTTAAGATCAAGGGATTCATCAAAATCTAGGTTTCCATGACAGATGTTAAGCATATTAATAATGATAAAAGAAAACACCGTTAAGAATTTATCACAGTCCTCTACTGGTTTTTGTTAAATGATGAGCATACAAATTTTGCAAAAACAATAACTTACCAGTAACTTGCAACTGGGCCTTCATGGTTCATCCATAACATTAGAGCCTAAGTGGCAACAACAAATGAACCTCCAATCAATGTTATCACATATAACTTAATACTTAAAGAGTGAAAAATATAACCTGATTTATAGTCAACTGTGAGTAAGCAATCTAAATAAAACAAAGAGATACTTGAGACAGATTCTGGTATCTGGGATCATTTTTTGTTGACTCAAAGATAACATGTTATCTCAATTATCACTCTGGTTAAATATTTAAATTGACTGTGGTTTACAATACACAAATAAACAAATTGAGCTATACCCTCACTAGCTTCTTAGCACACAGGCCCAGGGAAATCATTCATAACTGCTGTCCAAATCTGTCACTCATCTGGTAGAGCTTGTAAATCAGCAAACCGCATTGCTATGTGTGCTAGACAGTCAATTTTAGTAATCGACAGTCAATTTTAGTAATCGACAGTCAATTTTAGTAATCAAAACAGAGCCTGAACTAAATAATGGTTGGTCAGTATAAAAAAAAAATCTATTGGCATACATATTGTTCAATGTTGAGGTTTGAGATATTGGTACTGAGAAACTGAGGTTGTATGGAGTAAAATGATTTCTGCTTGTTAGTTTGTGAGGTTTTATATATATAAACAGAAGGGAAACGAGACGGAGGATATCAGTCAGTAAACTGATATCTGATCTCGTTGCGCATTAGGCTCAATTTTCTCACAGGTTAGCAGTAATGTTAGCCAACAGAAGATTAGTTATTAAGACAGCGTTAAACACTAGACTCTAGTAGAGTTTCCGTTTAAGCTGTCACATCACCATCACTAGCCAGCTTGTAAACTGTTTCATAACTGTAACGAAGGCGGACAAGTTCAAGAACCTGGAACTTTGCACACCGATATCCCGATCAAGGCTTTAGCTAACCATGCATTAAACCCACGCTCGAAATGCTAACACCACTTTCACTCATTCGACTATTTAGAGGAGGAATAATCAAAGCTGTTCCTTGGAAGAACTCTAAGTGACCATACCTGATTAAAGAAGAAGATAAAGAGTGACAAAAACTTTAGTTTCAGCTATGTCTGAATGATGACAGGTAAGATAACAACATCAGCTCAGACCAGTGATCCGCTAGCTTGAACAAGTCCAGGTTTTCCGGTACAAGTTTTTCATAATAAAGCATTGGAGAAAAAGGCTTATTATCTATATAATCTGATTATCTATATAAGTTATAAGCAACATTAGGCGTCAGACCATGTTAATTTTTATTATAACGTTATACACATTAAAAACAAAAAGACAAAAATAAAACAGCACGATGCACCAGACTATATTTGTCTTGGTATTTTTGTCCCCCAGCTTTCTGCTATTATAAGTCTGGACTAGAGTAGTTTTGTCATTTGATTTCTGTCTGCAGTATTAGTAGATGTAGCCTATAGGCAAGCTTTTATTTTGAAGGGATGTTGAAGCTGCTGACATCGCGATAAAAAAAGATAAAACAATCGTATAATTTAACAAGATACAAGATACGTTTATGTTCCTTTAAATTTTACATTGTTTGGCAGTACATACTAAAATATATGGTTTTATTTATGAAATTATTCAGACATTTACTCGATGGCCAAAGTGTGGACACGCCCACGTGTGACATCCGTCTTTTTAGTCCCGTGACACGGCTGTAATTGTTAGCAGTCAGCAAGAAACGCCGCGGTGTGGTAAATGATATGTTATTTGTTCTATGAGCAGTCACTTTCGCCATTAATATAACGTCTGCTGAAGCACGATGTTATCTCGTCTATTGAAGGAGCACCAGGCGAAGCAAAATGAGCGGAAGGAGCTGCAGGGTGTGTGATAACAAAAATCGATAGTGATAGCCGCCAGTGCTAACCATTGCTAAAAAACAAAGCTCTCTTTGACTTAGGATGTCCCAGCACCACACAGTGCTACAGTCCGGTGTTGATTGATTGTAGTAATGTCTTTTTTCTCTCACAGAGAAACGCAGACGTGAAGCAATTGCTGCAGCCACTTGTTTGACAGAAGCCCTGGTAGACCACCTCAACGTTGGGTATGACGGTGATTCCTTTCTTTTTTCTTTTTGCTTATTTCTTGCTGTTCATTTTGGTTTGGTAGTATTTAAGGAATGCTCAGTCATCCAGGTAAGTAAATCTCCAAAAGTTGATTCTGTTGATCTGGACGTAGCGTTTTTAGTGGGAGTAACGTTTCGCCACTCTTCCAAGTGACTTCTTCAGTCTCATTTTACTGCAGGTTTCCCCAATCGTATAAACAGTACATTTGCATAATGATCGAAACTAACACCACTGAAGGAACAATGCGCTGGGAGGTCAGTTCCATTGATCAACAACCACTGATCAAAGCCCATTGATCAATGGCCATGAGTACCATTCACATAGAGTTGGGGAATGGCTGCAATCACAGCACTGTAAGATGCCAAGAGATGTACCCTTAGACCCCCTTCTCGATTCAGAGATGGTCTTTGCCTTTTCACGTAAATGGCCTCCTTGACTACGCGCTCAAACCAGCGTTCCTCCCTGTCCAGGATGTGTACATCCTCATCATTGACACTACAGGCCACTAGACTGTAGTGTCTAGTAAATAGACTGCGGAGGTAGCTTTTCTGTGTTGTGCCATCCGCTTCGCCTGAGGTTGTTTGGTTTCCCCGATGTATAAGTCCTGGCAATCCTCCTGGCACTTAACAGCGTACACTATGTTACTCTTGTTTGCGTCGGGCGACCTGATCCTTGGGGTGGACCAATTTTTGTCACATCGTGTTTTGGGGTTTAAAAGCCACAGGAGACACGGTGTTTAGCAAAAATGTGTCTTGATACTCCTGAAACATACAGAATCCCTACAGGTTTTTGCTTAGGCCAAAACGCGCTGCGCCAAAAATTGCTGCGCCAAAAATTGGTCCACCCCCAGGATCGGGTCCAAAACTCATCCAGGTTTCGTCACTTGGATGAGTGACAAAACGTTTCTCCCCCTGAAAATGCTATGTTCAGATGAACAGAATCAACCTTTGGAGGTCCCACAGAAAGGTACATTTCACGCAATCTCTCTGGAATATTGGACATCTGTGTCCTGCACCAATTGTATTATTTACTTTTAAGTGTTGCTCTGAAAGCTGTACTTGTTTCAGCACCAGTAATTATTGATTTTCTTTTTTACATTGCAAATTTAGTCAATGGAAAGTAAGCAAGTTGTGAAAAATCTCTGAGCCCAATATTAACTTTCCACATGTTGTGTTGTTTACAACCAGTATTCAAAATCTAAAGATATTTAATGTAAAATGACAATAAAGTTAGAGAATATGTTACATTAAATATTTTTTTGCTTATTTAAAGTCAAGTGTAAACAATTTTAAAAGTATCTTGATTTTAGTGTGATGTTAATAGCTAGTAATTATTTATTATTTGTATCCCACTAATTAATAATAATTTTTCGACTGATTACTTCGTATATGGTATGTCAGTGCCAGGCTGACAAAAGGCTTTCACACACATCAGATTTTAGTCATACTGTTTCTCCAGGCTTTCACATTACTGACACCTTCTTCGGACCAAATTAATCAAACAGTTTATTCTTAACAGGATGGACATCGCCTAATATTTAACACAGCCAAAAACAGTATGCTGAAATTATTAACAATGTATTGTGAAAGATGTGATGAAACCAGGACAATCAGCTTAAGAGACTCAGAGTGGGATGCAAAGACCATTATTGTTGTGCTGCTCCTGCATGAAAAAGATTAGCCACCAGACCAAAATCCTTCTGGGACAAAGAGAGATTTTTACTATATTGAGTAACAGTGTATGGTTTCAGTGTATTGAAATTGAAGCGGCTATATGTATTATAATGCCCTAAACCTCATTATTTTGTTCTGTTTCATTTTAGAGTTGCACAGGCATATGTAAACCAGCGAAAGCTTGACCATGAGGTTAAGACTCTCCAAGTGCAGGCAAGCCAGTTCTCCAAACAAACTGCTCAGTGGATCAGTATGGTGGAGGGTTTCAATCAAGCATTAAAGGTAGGTTAAAAGGAAATGGCTGTCGTCTGTCATCATCTCAAATCTACCATATCAGTCTTGAACACAGTCATGTTGCAAAGTGATTTTGCAGCAAACATCAGCATTTTTTCAAGGTCAGTTAGGATGAAAATGTTAAAAGAACGTTATGATATTTAATAATATTGTACTTGTAATGATAATTTGTTTGACATGTTTTTTTGTCAGTATAATTTTTATCCAAAAATTCCCTAAAAGACATCCCCTTAAGTGTGTCAGCAGGCTAACTTCTAGCTGCAGTTCTTTGTGCAAGTGTGAGGAGTAAAACACATTAAAACTGTAACACTAGACGCTGGAGCAAATAAAGTACTATTGTAACCTTGTGTTAAATAACGTCAGGAGTACATACAAACAAAACTGTTTATGCCCAGAAGACAGTGGAGATTATTGTGGACTTCAGGAAGCACACAGCCCCACTCCCCCCCATCATCCTGACTGACACCCCCATCACCTCTGTGGACTCATTCCGCTTCCTGGGTACCACCATCACCCAGGACCTGAAGTGGGAGCCCACCATCACCTCCGTCATCAAGAAAGCCCAGCAGAGGATGTACTTCCTGAGGCAGCTGAAGAAATTCAACCTGCCAACACGGACGATGATGCAGTTCTACACTGCAATCATCGAGTCCATCCTCACCACCTCCATCACCGTGTGGTACGCTGGAGCCACTATCAGGGACAAACAGAGACTGCAGCGTGTTGTGCGCTCTGCTGAGAAGGTGATTGGCTGCAGACTCCCATCTCTGCAGGACCTGTACACCTCCAGGACATTGCGGCGTGCAGCTCGGATCTCAGCTGACCCTTCTCACCCTGGACACAGTCTGTTTGACCTGCTCCCCTCAGGCAGGAGGCTCCGGTCCATTCGCACCAGAACCTCTCGCCATAAGAACAGTTTCTTCCCCTCTGCTGTTGGACACATGAACAATAACCATATGACTGTTCCCACCACTAACACATGACCCTACGCTGTGTTCACTGCATCATTCCATGTTTGGCACTGATCACCACCTGCACTCATGTATATATCTTTCAACGTAGCACTCTTAATTCTTATTCTCATGTATATATCTCATGTATAGCTCATGCACATATCTTTCTACGTAGCACTTTTAATTCTTATCCCTACTTTTATTTTTTCATGTCTATTTAAGTGCTATTTATGACACTATGTTTGCACTGAAGCACCGCAGCAATTTCCTAATGTTGTAAACCTGCTCAACATTTGGCAATAAACCCCTTTCTGATTCTGATTCTGATCTTCCAAAGATCTGCGCTCTCTGTTGTGCACTGGCAGTTCCAGGTCAACACATCGCACTTGTGTAAAATACAAACTGGATCATGATTGGCTTAGGAGTTATTTGTGACATCACCAAGGAATTGCTTGTACAAACACATTTTAATTAGGGACTTAATCTGAGCTCAACACACTTTTCCCCTTTTGAAAAAGAATCCAAAAAACACATTTTGGGAATTAAAGACGGCTGATAGTGGGTTATATTTGTACATTAACAAGGTTGTGAATACTAATTTTTTCATGCTCTCATTTAAACAGGAAATTGGAGATGTAGAAAACTGGGCACGCAGTATTGAGATGGACATGAGGACAATAGCAACAGCGCTGGAGTATGTACACAAGGGTCAGCTTCAGTCTGCTTGCTCATAAACCATGAACATGTACGTGCTGGACATTTGCAAGTGAAACTGAATACACTGGAATAACATTTAAATCTACTTGAGTTGACTCCTATCAGCGAATATGTGTTTTGCCTTTGTCAGCAGTTTATTTGCGTGTCTGCACTCCCCTCTAAGTTTGCCAGGGCAGCTCAGATGAACATCAGAATTCTGCTGCTTTAACAATTAAATGCACATGTGCAGAAATTGTTATGTTGTTGTGTTAGCAGCAGTGTTGGAGGTGCTTACAGATCAAGGTTGCAACAACCTAAATAACAGTAGATAAATATTTAGAATAGAATAGTTCATGTACAAATGGGGAGGGGGAGGGGGGGTGCAAAGAGTCACCTGTGGCCCTACTTTTTCTGAAACAGGAGAATCTGGCGATGGCCTCCAGGGGTGGAAGAGGAATCATTTTTGGGGCAGTGTTAATTACCCTTTGCATAGCCTTCCTATTCTCAGTTGTGGTCCTTGCGTACCTGATGAGTGGTAGAAGGCCAGCAGCAGCTCCCGGTCCTGGTTATTCTTCCTCAGGACATAGTCGTGTGCACACGCCATACATACAGTAGGGGGCTAAGAACACAGCCCTGCAGGGATCCTGTCACTCCATGTGGTGAGTGACAGTAGGCGATAGAGGTGGGGGCCGAGTCAGACAAATTGGTTCACTACATTGCCTGATTTGTTGAATAAAAGAGGAAAAAGTAACATTGTTGTAAAGATTCAGTTTACCCCTTTGCAATAGGTTAAAGAAGCCACAGACATAATAAACACCGGTTACCTTTATTTAGTATATCCAAAAAAAGCATTTTGTTTTATGGCTTTCTTTTCTGTGGCTGATACCTGAACGATGGATGGATTTCAGATGTTGTTAATGATGGAAAAATATTTTAATAAAGTTTAAAAATCTTCACTTGTGTTTTCTTCTTATAAAAAATGTGTTAATTGAACAGTTGTTACATATAAAGAAATTGGGAACAAGGAAATGTGAATATTTGTATAAAGTACCTCATTTAAGAAAGAAAAGCCTGTAGGCTGCTTTTTAAGGAGATACGTTGTCAGGAGGTTCATATGCACAGCAGATGTCAGTGTTGGGTAAGCACAGATTAAATCTTTACAACACAACTGGAGAACAAGTGAGAGTTAAAGGCTATGAGGGTTGCAAGTGGGCAGTTTCCTTCAAAATTACTTCAGGATCAAGAATTGTTTTTTTTTTTTGTTTTTTTTGGCTTCCCAAAGAGACCTTAGCATTTATGGACTTGCAACTATTGCAACAAGTTTTGATATAAATATAGTAAGTGGATAAATACCTGCCTGGCTAAGGTGCTTGGACAGTTTGTGGAATGTGTGACGTGTCAGTGAGTGTGGCTTGTGAGTTCACTAATCGTATTACAGGCAAGAAATTTACCACACGAGACTGCTCTTAATCTAATTTTAATGTAAAAAAAAAAAAGGTTGGATGTATTTGTTCTTTTTCCACCGGCCCAAAAATTACGCAGGTCATAGAGACTGTTAAAAGAGTACTGTATGAGCTTTATTACTGATATAACTGTCAGGTGAACTGAGGCAGTCACAGATTGTACTCATGCTTGGTCCTACAGGATTATCACAATTTGTATAAATACTCTTAAAACACAAAGTATTCATGCCGCTATAAACTAGGAACCTTCAGGCTTTGAAAATATATACTGTATACACTTTGTGGTGCACCATTTGAAAGGACCTGACGTAACATGTTAAAATGTCTTTAAGAAGATCTTGAAATCCAAGTGCACTTCACAGAAAAGGGTTTTTGTTTGTTTCGTTCCCACCACCTTTTTTTTAAACACACCAACCAAATGGTTACGCGTTGCTGGATTACCAGTAGCGGGCTAGTCTAAAGGGATAAACAACAGGGATAAAGCTTCTGTCCAACCAGCTGAACTAAGACAGGAGAATAACCAGAAAGGGAACGGGAAGAGGAGCGACAACGTGTGGAGCGCCATCACTTCCCAAAAGATAAAAAGGTAGGACAACACAGTTTTGTGTTTTACTCACCACTTCAGTTTAATCAAAGAAAGTAATTAGTTTAAATGTGAATATTAAAAACTCAAGATATGCAGAAATGGACTTTTGAGTTTTATCTGATTATAAATTTACACTGATTGAGATTTAAACAGTTATTAGCAAATTTAGTAAACCACATGTCATAAAAAACAAGAAAACATTTTAGAAATCTGTCAAAAACCAGTTAAAAACAAAAAAGATATGTTGTCATTTGCTATTAGGCTAATAGCAAACTGATTTCATGGTTTTGTACCCAAATTTGAAATGGAACACTAGAGAAGTCCCTGAGAAGTCACAAAATTAATCAAGCATTTAGCATTCAGTTGGAAAATTACTGTAATTTGGCATCAAAAATAATAATGTGGTTTATTATTTTTTTCTGCTTTTTTTGTAAAACAGCAAATTTGAACATTTGTGGTTAACCAAAATAATTATATCCTAGCATTAAAAATATCATTACGGTGAAAGAGCTTGTACACACTGGTGGAATAACGATTACAGAAACATAAGAAATCAATTTGGTAATTACCAATATTGTTAATTTAGGGCAGCTGTAGCATAAACCTTGCACTGACATCTCTCTCTTTCTGAGAGAGTGTTCTGGTTCAGAAAATGTAATTATAACTCTACTTGCTAACTTAATTTATCCCAAATGTAACAAGATTTTAACAAGTATTAGTTTTTCCACACAATAAATATTTTGGATACCTTAAGCCACAGAAGATTTTTTGTTACAATAATAAGCCTGCAGACTAATTAGTTTTCAGCAATCCCAAGCAGATCCGTTACGGGTATTAAAATTATGCTTCAAAAACATGTCTTCGTCCCCCCCACTCACTGGGTTTTACTCCATCACAAATGCCTTTTCTTTCTTCCTTAAGAGTATTATCCAAAGATTTATCCCATGCCCAGAGCAGCCAAAGCAGTTTTGCATTAGGGGCACCCTTCAATTATGGCTCTCACTGAACAAATTCATTGTGTCAAATAGCTGTCAAAAAGATGAAATAAAACAATATAAAGCTTCAATAAAAACCTAATTATTGTGGAATTGAGACAAAATCGGTTTTGCAACATTCCTGAAACGTATCAATGTATTTCTGATTTACATTCTCTTCTCTGAAAACTGTATTTGAGAGCTTCCCATGTCAGTACATACTAACATGTTATTTCAGCAGGCATCAAGTTCTCACAGTGACTGAAAAACTACTTCTAGTCCTGAAGACATCATGGATACACAGTTTGTGTATGACCTTTTAGGGTAAGAAATACCAAAACTAAACTTTGACTTCTTGATTTCTTTGCTACCTGTAGTCATACCTTACCATACTCACGGATGCAGATGTGACAGTCAAATACTTAACATTCTTATTACATATTATTTGATCTCTTTTAGGGAAAATGCTTGGTTATACATTTCTGCTACCTTCATTGTGTTGTGGATTGTCGGGTGGCTCTACAGAGACAGCTTGGAGATTGAGGATTTCAAAAATAAGTATGTCTTTGTTACTGGCTGTGACACGGGGTTTGGAAACCTGCTGTGTAAGAAACTGGATCGTAAAGGTTTCCGTGTACTAGCTGGCTGTCTCACAGAAAAGGGAGCTGATGATCTGAAAAGAGTGGCAGGGCCTTATCTGAAGACTGTCCTGCTGGATGTGACCAGTCAGGATAGCATTGAAAAAGCAATGGAGTGGACCAAGCAAGAGGTTGGCGATAAGGGTGAGAGATGATTTCCTACAGTTACATATACGATTGTAGGACATTATTAGATCACACAAGGCACGCCTGTAAACAAAACACAGCATCATGTTTTCCTTGTTTTGTCTTTTTATTTGCTTTGTAGGACTTTGGGGTCTTGTGAACAATGCTGGACGTTCATTACCCATGGGTCCATCCGAGTGGATGAAAGTGGAGGATTTCCACAGCACACTGAAAGTAAACATGAATGGAGTGATTGCCATGACAATGACCTTCCTGCCCCTCATCAAACAGGCTCGTGGTCGTATTGTAAATGTAGCATCAGTGCTTGGTAGAGTGGCAGCAAATGGTGGTGGATACTGCATTTCCAAGTTTGCAGTAGAATCTTTCTCTGACTGCCTCAGGTAAGACTCATTTAAAGGGCTGCTGCAACCATATATATTAGCTTAAGGACCCAGTTGGTACTCGTTTCTTATTTAGAAAGACAGACAGTGTATCATAATTAGAAAGTTAGCATGGGTGATACAGTTTTATTACATTTTCAGTGATAAAAAAGACCATCAGTAAATTACAGAGTGCACTAAAAATGCACACCATCTAACCAATTGTACAAATAGACCTAATTTGGCCACAGCGTGCCTCAGAGAAGGATTTTTGGTTCTGAGGCCAAACGGGGGGAAATGTTTGTTGCCCTCACTGACTCACATAGCTACATTAACTCTCTTTTTCTGCCAGGTAGTTGATTATGTTTTCATTAATGACAATGAAAAGCTTGCAGCCTGTGTTATAGAGCTAGCACTGAAACCATCTAAATCTATAAACCTGAATATTAGTTGGTAAGTGGAAACTCAAGACTTTACTAATGTTCAGTAGGTCATTCAACAGTATTTGATAGTAATAGAATACAATGTATCAGTTATAAACAATTGATAAGAACTCATTTGCACTCTCAGAAAATCAAGAAAGCCCGCACTGTAAGGGAATACTAATGACAAGTAGAGATTTTTAGACTCATTTTTTGGCTTAAATGCAGATGGCCAATCCATTTGGCCATTTGATTGGCCTTTCTACCAATCCAAATATTTTTATTAATATCTCACAAATAAATTGTAAAGCAGATATAAAGCAGGACATGTGTGAATGGTGACCTGTTAGAAAGTGGTGCTCAAAATTAGATGAGGTTTTGTTATTGCTATGAAAAAGCAACACACAGAGCATATCTGTGTTTCCAGGAGAGACATCCACTACTTTGGAATTAAGGTATGTATCGTTGAGCCTGGGTTTTTCAAGACTGCAGTAACGAGCCTCGAACCCATTGAGAGGGAGCTCCATCGCCTGTGGAACCAACTCAGCCCTGAAGTAAAGGCCAGCTATGGAGACAAATACCTTGATAAATGTAAGTACAATGGGCCGTGGACCATCTGAAGCATTTTATTGATGCAGAATAGATCAATTGTGTCACATTCTTACTGATTTTTTTTTTACTCGTTTTTGTTTGTTTGTTTGTTTTTTGCTTTGATACACTAGGAATGAAATGTAACTGTTAATTTTAGATATAAAAAGTCACCTATTGAGAAGTGACTTCTAAGATTCATACATAACATGTTAATCCAAAAATATCTTTGCGTGCTTTTAAAAAAAATGAAGTATAAAAATAAATCATTGAACATCAGATAAGAATGAAGGATTCTTGGAAATTGCAAGTTTACTGTGGCTTAAAAAAATCACAAATTACTCTCTGGTCACGATACATAATTCTCTTTTTAAGATGTCAATATACAGCGTTTGATCATGAATGCCGTCTGCGACTCTGACCTCACTAAAGTGACCAACTGCATGGAGCACGCTCTCTCTGCTGCCTACCCTCGCACCAGATACAGTGCTGGCTGGGATGCCAAGCTTGTCTGGATCCCCCTCTCTTACATGCCTTCCTTTGTAGTTGATATTGCACTGAAGCTCGTGCTTCCACGTCCTTCAAAGAGCGTCTGATTTGGGATGACCTACTTTATGTCATTTTGACGCAATAAGGAGGCTGACATTAAAAAAGTTTTTTTTTCTTGATCTATTTTCCTTATCAGAGTTGGCCATGCGATGATAATACGACAACTTTAGAAATTACTGTTATTATATTTATAAGTGTATACCATAGAAAAGTCTTTTTCCTCTGTAATGTCTCTTTGACACTTCTAGACAACACAAAAATACTCATACAGTTTACCGTATGCATATTATTCTGTTTGTTGGGTGTTTTAACGCTATTATTTAATGTGCTTGTTATGGATGTTGTTCACCATGGAAGCCTAAATAAAGAACATTTTAATATTAAGAAACTGTGTTTGTCAGAATGCAAGGATGGGCATGCTGCTGAAACGGGAGTGAGAACGGGCTGCATACAGAAAGAAAATAAATAAAGCTTTGCTCTGAAACAATGTCTACAGGCTGAGCTACAGTTATGGGCAACATGAACACGGCAGTTAAATGAGAAGAAATATGCATATATGAAGACTCATGCACTGTACAGTGGGGCAAAAAAGTATTTAGTCAGCCACCGATTGTGCAAGTTCCCCCACCTAAAATGATGACAGAGGTCAGTAATTTGCACCAGAGGTACACTTCAACTGTGAGAGACAGATTGTGAAAAAAAAAAATCCATGAATTCACATGGTAGGATTTGTAAAGAATTTATTCGTAAATTAGGGTGGAAAATAAGTATTTGGTCACCTCAAACAAGGAAAATCTCTGGCTCTCACAGACCTGTAACGTCTTCTGTAAGAAGCTTTTCTGTCCCCCACTCGTTACCTGTATGAATGGCACCTGTTTGAACTCATCATCTGTATAAAAGACACCTGTCCACAGCCTCAAACAGTCAGACTCCAAACTCCGCCATGGCCAAGACCAAAGAGCTTTCGAAGGACACCAGGAAAAGTATTGTAGACCTGCACCAGACTGGGAAGAGTGAATCTACAATAGGCAAGCAGCTTGGTGTGAAAAACCAACTGTGGGAGCAATCATTAGAAAATGGAAGACATACAAGACCACTGATAATCTCCCTCGATCTGGGGCTCCACGCAAGATCTCATCCCGTGGGGTCAAAATGATCATGAGAACGGTGAGCAAAGATCCCAGAACCACACGGGGGGACCTGGTGAATGACCTGCAGAGAGCTGGGACCAAAGTAACAAAGGTCACCATCAGTAACACACTACAACGGCAGGGAATCAAATCCCGCAGTGCCAGACGTGTTCCGCTGCTGAAGCCAGTGCATGTCCAGGCCCGTCTGAAGTTTGCCAGAGAGCACATGGATGATACAGCAGAGGATTGGGAGAATGTCATGTGGTCAGATGAAACCAAAGTAGAACTTTTTGGTATAAACTCAACTCGTCGTGTTTGGAGGAAGAAGAATACTGAGTTGCATCCCAAGAACACCATACCTACTGTGAAGCATGGGGGTGGAAACATCATGCTATGGGGCTGTTTTTCTGCCAAGGGGACAGGACGACTGATCCGTGTTAAGGACAGAATGAATGGGGCCATGTATCGTGAGATTTTGAGCCAAAACCTCCTTCCATCAGTGAGAACTTTGAAGATGAAACGAGGCTGGGTCTTCCAACATGACAATGATCCAAAACACACCGCCCGGGCAACAAAGGAGTGGCTCCGTAAGAAGCATTTGAAAGTCCTGGAGTGGCCTAGCCAGTCTCCAGACCTCAACCCCATAGAAAATCTGTGGCGGGAGTTGAAAGTCCGTGTTGCTCGGCGACAGCCCCAAAACATCACTGCTCTCGAGAAGATCTACATGGAGGAATGGGCCAAAATACCAGCTACTGTGTGTGCAAACCTGGTAAAGACCTATAGTAAACGTTTGACCTCTGTTATTGCCAACAAAGGTTATGTTACAAAGTATTGAGTTGTATTTTTGTTATTGACCAAATACTTATTTTCCACCCTGATTTACGAATAAATTCTTTACAAATCCTACCATGTGGATTCATGGATTTTTTTTTTTCACATTCTGTCTCTCACAGTTGAAGTGTACCTCTGGTGCAAATTACTGACCTCTGTCATCATTTTAGGTGGGGGAACTTGCACAATCGGTGGCTGACTAAATACTTTTTTGCCCCACTGTATGTGTGTGATTGTCGTGTTTTTAAGTTGTGTATGACTGTATTATTGTTGGCTCTTTAAACATTATTTTATATTATTTTGTATACTTTCTAAATGCAGTTCAGTAGCTCCGGGACATTTTCAACTGACAGAGATGGAATTAATTACCATGATGGAGGGACATTATTACTGTTTTATGTTTTTTAATGCAAAGAAGCAGATAGAGTGAGTCATCTGAACCACTAGAAGAAACAAGAAAAAAAATATGTTTCGTCAGAACTGGGTTCAGTACTCTGGCACATTGCTAGCCAACTATAAATGTACACCACATTACATTCAAACCTACTGACTGGAAAATCCACCAGGTGGTGCTAAAACATCGCATGAAAGTTTCAGAACTAAAGTGCTTAAAATTGCCGTACTATAAACATTAGATTTTTTTTCCCCATAATGTTGCAAAAGCAGTTAAGTAATGCGTAAAATATTAATATTTCTTTCTTATGCGCGTTTTAATACTCCAACAGCTTTGGAGTTTCAGATTGGGAAATTTATTTCTAGCTTCTGACCGGCTCCTGTGCAGACTCTGCTGCTTTCAAATGCTCCTTGTAAAACTTTAACCACGCTTCAAACGAGTATTTGTGGAGTTGTGGGTTGTGACACATTCTAGGCTGTTTTAATAATATAAACCTGTTTCTTGTTGTGCTGTTTAAGTAGTCGAGATCTCTATATATTTTAAGTTAAATGTTTTTTTCCAAGTAAATGAACTGTACTTGTAAAGGGCTTGTAAAAAAACAGTCCCACCTTTCCGATGACACATGAAGGTAACAAAACTTCAACTTCAGCCTAAAGCTGGTGAGTCGACGACCTCGCACGATCAGCTGGCGTCCAGCTCAGAAAATAACAGCAAGGTTATCTGTGTTGATTTCATCCTGAACGAACTATCGCGAAGGCTTTATTTGTGCCGTTTGTCGCAGCCATGCATTTCCTGAACGCGCTGCGCCGGTCAAACTCTGCTCAACTGGTGGTCAAAAGTACAGATGTGGCGAAGAAGGTTTTCATCGTGCAACCAGCATGCTGTTTGGGCACGAAATCAATAACTCAGTTTCAGAGACGATCCCCTGCACTACGAGATCGTTTGCATCTGAAAATGTAAGTATGTGTGTGCTAAACTGGTGAGAATCAGCACCTTCTTACTGGTGTGAATTCGTTTAAACAGAACGCCTCCACACTAACTATTATCTGCCATATGCTGGTATATAATTATTTGTGCATAAGCAGTTGTTTTCTGTGTTATGGGCACAGAGAAACTATAGGAGGAAGAGAACAGTCACCATATGGACCTCCATATAGGTGGTTATGTCTGTGTGTGCAGCATGTGTAGGCTATAAAAGCAATCTTGTCTTTTATTTGTTGTTGTTGTTGTGTTTTTTTTAAGGGAATCCAACACTTCTTTTGATTGTTTTCCTCTTTTCAAGAGTGTGCTCTTCACTTCACCAGGAATATGCATTCAAAGCCATCTGGTTCCGGAGTGGAAAACATGCTTTTCTACACCATCACAGAGGGAAAAGAGCAAGTGCCCATCTCATACTTTACAGCAGTAAGCAGACATCATCTGTACATTACTTTATATGCACTGTTGCTACTGAATATATACTATCCTATTAATTGTACATACTGTGTGCAATGACATTAATGCTGACAACTTCTTATTTGCAGGCACTGAAAAAAAATGGCCTTCACCCATCCGATCCTCGCCTTAAAGACTGCATGGAGAAGCTCCGAGAGGCCGTGAAGGAATCTGTTGGCGAGGTGATGATGGACAAAGACCTTTTCCACAGGTGACAAGCGGTTTCTCAAGGCTAAGAAAATTTATGTCAATAGCACCTCTAAAGCACACAGGCAGTTCAAAATGATTGGGAAATGAGTCAGTTAATCATTCTTTAATTAAACTAAAAAGAATCCAGTCTGACCAAAACTTAATTTAATTAAAGAATTTCTTTTGTATTTTCCTGCAATTTGGTTCTGGAGCAATTTGGGGGCCATGGTCTTGTATATACAGGTTTACTGCCAGGGCATTATGAATATAACTATATACTGTGATTAGAAAGCCTGTGCCTTTCCTACTGACAAGAGAACAGTCAACTCCACTGTAGTAGACCATGATAACCCCCATATCTTGTAAATTTTACAAATGCAAACTGTTTAAAAGACAACCTCTATCTTCTACTGAAGTCCAACCAGTAGAAGATAGAGGAAAGTCTGGATAATTATTTTATATCACTTTGATTTTAAGTAGGCCTAACCATTGAAATTCTCTTTTCTAACGATGTAAAAAAAAGTTTAACTACACATTTAATCTCTGAGAATAATGTCAGAAAAAAGTGGAATTACACAGTAAGTCCTAGATTTTCCACATGACATAGTAATGGTGGTGTAGTAGATGAAATAATTGAAAGAAATCTTTCACAAGACAGGAAACAAGAATTTCTGGTAGCTAATTGCTCAGACTGTCCTGCAATAACAAAACAGAAAGTTTCTCTTAATTCACAGAGAATGCTCTTTTCTTGTGGATTCAATGTAAAGTCAGTATTAAAAAACAGGAACTTTTCTCTTATTTAAATATTCATATATTTTTTAATTACTGTGGTGTAATATAAATTGTGACGGGGGAGGTCTTTAAAAGCATAAAATGCTGCAAAACCTATTAAAATACAGTTAAAAATACAAACATTTATAACCCCTTCACGTTTTCCAAAGCTGTCCATTATGCCGATTCTGGCCCCTGGGCCTTAAGTTTTATACCCATGGTCTAGCTGGAAATGTGTGCACTTTTTAACTTAATAAACAAAGCATTTTACAATTAGGACACAGAGATCAGATCAGTAACCCTGTGGTTATTGGACAGAGAGCCTGAGCCACAGCTGCCTCTGTCTACAGAGTGTGATTCAATTTGGAAAAATGGTTTACATTGCTGGTAAACGCTTTATGTCTTTGATCACTACAAATCAAATGAGGCTAAGTTTCATTGCATTAGGGTTATTTACACTCAGTACGTCGACCCTCGCGGTGAACTGCCTGTAAGTGCTGACATTTAACTGTTAGTCCTGCGGCTGCTGGAGATATAGTTTTGCTCCCTTTTTTTAGTTTTTTTTGTTGTTTTGGTTATTTCATTGTGTTTTGTTTTTTATTATTAGTATTATTTCTTATGCCACTCTGTGAAACCAATGCAGTCTGTGGATAAGCCCATGATTTGTCATTTGTGTGTCAGTTTAGCAAGTCAGAAATCAAGTTAAGAAAATGGCACACAGAATAACTTTTAGCAAACTCTAAAGGGCAACAGTGGCCAAGAAAAATGGATCTAATGCGGCAGTTGACAGGAAATTTAACTTTACATTTCTCCCACAATTATTGTTGTTTTTTTGTGGGACTTAATCTTCGTTACACTATCCCTCAGAGAGGGCTATCTTAGCTGTGACAGTCCATGGTGTTTTGTTTTCCATGCATGAGGAAGCAGGTGCAGGCATGAGACCAAACTATTTTTAGCCTGACCTTCCACTAACAATCCATTTTAGTACAGGATTTGTTGTATGTGATGTTATGCGTAATTGTTTCTCTCTTCTTTTGTCTTCCACGTACTTTATGTTCAGTCATTCAGACAGGTTTAAGAATGATAAGGCGGAACTATAGAATGTAGAAGAAGTCGGAACTAAATGGACAACATTTTATGCAATTTTTAAGGCTTCTGGTGTCACAAATTGTGCGCATACAGATTTTTTCTTTATAAATAATAAATTGAAAAACTGATACACTGTATAATGTAATGCAAATACGTACAGGTATAGCTTAAGAATGTTAGATTTATCATACAGTAATAAATTCACACACATTGTAATGTCATAATTAAATACATGCATTTCATCAAGATCCATCCCAAACATGGATGTGTGAAAGTCGGTGTCAGGACATGTCAGTTTTATTTACTGTCGTTTTGATCAAAGGAACAGCTTCTCACACTTAATGAAAACTGACAGCTGCTGGCTTCCACTTACTCTAGAGGCTACACACACACACACACTCGTGTGTGTACTCCTATCCTTGTGGGGACATCTACTTGACATAATGCTTTTCTTTCCCTAGCCCCGTACCCTAACACTAGCCATCAAAAATAAATGCCTAACCCTAACCCTTAACCGGACCGTGCACCAGAGCTTTATGAAAAGAAAACTAAACAAAACTCTCTTAATACCTAACCATAACCCAATTGTATCTCTTTAACTAAAACCGCATTTTGAATCTGAAATGCCTTCAGACTTGTGGGGACCGGGCTATTGGTCCCCACAAGTATAGTAAACTTCCATTCTTTGGTCCCCACAAAGATGTCTAAACAGGTACACAAACAACACACACACGCAATGAAAGTATTTTCTTTTTATTTAGGGCTCTTGAGTAATTCTGCATTATGCTGTTTTTGTCTTAGATGTGTAGGAGGAAACATTGTTCTGCTAATCCAGGCCTTCAGGAAGAAGTTTATCATCCCTGAGTTTGACCTGTTTGTACAGAAAATAAATGAAATCTACGAAAAAGTGCAGAAGCAAAGTGATGGGAAGGTAAACTTTTCCTAATTTAGTTTTCCATGCTATGATGGTTTATTTGCTGCGTAAAGCTTTCTCCTAATTCATCCTGCTGCCCCAATATCTGCACACATTAAACATAATACTTGATGAGTAAATAAGGAATCTCTTCTACTACATTAACATTAGTTCTAACAATTACTTCTGAATGAGCATTACTTCTGTCTTAACTTTAACTGTGTTTCTCATTGTGACTGCAGGTTGCAGACTACATTCCCCAACTGGCTAAATTCAGCCCAGAGCTATGGGGTGTGTCTTTGTGTACAGTTGACGGACAGAGGTAGGAACTAAACATTTGAATAAATGAAATGAGAGTCTTTTATGAGATTTGTAGAGATTTATAGAGCTATTTTATTCATATATTATGAGATTCCTCATTAGATTGTGATTTCCCAGCTATCACTGAATGACAGCTGGAAACAAAGATTCTTCTTGTCTAGTGTGTAACTAGATTTATTTGATTTGACATATTCTTTGTAAGACAATTTCATGTGAAAAAATTTTGCAGAACATCAGCCTAATGTTTTGCTGTACCTTTGTTTTATTTTTGTCCAATTTTGAGTCACAGACTTACTGATACACATTTCTGTAATCAAAATATAATTTTTAGTTCCAGTCTTATAATCTTCATACACAGTGCATTTGCTACAGATTTCAGAAGGTGAATCAAATATAAATGAGCGTTCTCTCAGTCTCTACTTAAACATAGTTCATACTTTTTTTTAAAGTGATACTGCACATTCAGTATGACTGTCACTTTATTTTCAAGATTGTGTAGGCTCTAAAGGTCTATTCTGTTTTCTTTTTGCAGGCACTCAGTAGGCCACACCAAACAGCCGTTTTGCCTGCAGTCCTGCGTGAAGCCCCTGCAGTATGCCATTGCCGTACATGAGTCAGAAACTGAGAAGGTTCACCGCTATGTTGGCATGGAGCCCAGTGGACTCAAGTTCAATGTGCTTTCACTTGATGATGAAGGTATGTAAAGCCTCATTACCTCCTATTGGATTATAAAAATCTATCAATGCAATCAGTGCGCGGAAATGACACCTGAAGTTCAAAGAAATCTAGTTATGAGGCATCTAGCACAGCACATAACATGTATCTTAGTTTCCTTTTACTCCTGCATAAGTGCTAAACTGACTGGATGAACAATGTCTTCGTCCAGATGAAACCCGAATTTATATTCTCATAATAATTTTATCATAATGTTTCTTTATTCTTCTGCTTAATATCAAGGAAGAAATCTAGCTGTGTTACTCTGACACAGAATTTAGGTCCTTCACAACTGTCACTGACACTGGTTTCCTTCTCTGAGAAATACTGTGAAATTCAGGCCATTTCCGTTCCACCGAGTCAAATTTTACACCAGTAATAATTAATGAAATGTAATAAACTGATTAGTTGCTATTTTGGTAACAAGGTAGTGTTTGTAATTGTTTTTCAGTTAAAAAAAAAGAACAAATATTTATTGGTTGCCCTTTTCAAAAAAAAAAAATTGGTAACACAATATACATTTAAAGACATTTTGTAAATTTGTTTTTGCAGTACTTTTTTGGTACAAATATTATTCTGTTATTCAGATTATATTTCATGCACATTAGGAATTTTGTCAGGACCCTTTTTTTAAAATATGCACTCGTGGTCAGAAATTTACATATACCCATCATGAGCATGTATGTTTGGTGGTAATTTCAGGAATTTTAATGATTTCTTTGACCTCTTCTTTTGGAAGAGGTGGAATGATTGTACAGCTTTATTTTGGAAAATATGAAAATATTTTATTAAAAAAAGAATTCGGTGCACAAATTTGAATATACTTTGTAATTTCTCTAATCTAAAAAGGTTAAAAAGTATACATACAGGCCCAAATTAAATTTTTTAAATAACTGTTGTTGAAGCTTCTACAGTGCCTTTTAACCTGACAACGCCAAGCCCTATTAGCTTTGTTAGTAAGCTACAAGTGGTATTGTAGTCTCTTTTTGCCAGCATAAAAAGAATTTGTTTGACACTCATTGGGTTGAACATTAGCATTGAACTCTGCTAAGAATAGTGGTCAAAAATCCAGTCCTCCCAGTAGCATGTTGATGGTGACCAAAAGCATCTGGTTGAGGTGCAATTTGTTAAGAGTGGGGGCAGCATGCATGTTTGAACCTGCATATATATTTTTGATGTTGTTTGAATTAGAGAAAATCCACAATAATTGCAATCTTGTGTATCCAATTCTTGTTTTTTTTTACATAATTGAAGATGTTTGCTGTACAATCATTCTACCCTGGAAAAACAGCAGTGCAAAGAAATCATTAAAATCCCCAAATTACTATAACAAGTGTATATAAACTTCAGACCACAACTCTTATGTTGATTCACATATTATAGAGATTGATTTCAGTCCTTTGTACAAAATCATTATTTCATAAAGAATTTGTCTTCAACCCTGTGTCTTATCTCACTGTCCCGTCTCATAGATAAGCCCCATAATCCCATGGTGAATGCTGGAGCCATTTTGATCAGCTCTCTTATCAAGGTAGACAGATAAACACTTATCACTCTCTTTTTAGTGAAAGACTGTGGCAGCAAAAGGTTAGTTGCAGATTTTATATATTTTTGAAGCTCAAATCTCTTAAATAAAGAAATTAATATTAAAATATGCACTAACTAACTGTGTTTACCCTGCTGTTGAGTAAGACTCTTGCAGCAATGGTACTTTGCAGTAGAAAGTTATGCACTCAATTTAAAAACAACTTAATGCATCAGATGTTTTACTGCATGAAAATTTGTGATGTTCTATAGCATATTTAATGTTTGCCTTAAAGTTGGACCACTTGGTTTATGATCATTACCTGCTCTTCTCTTACTGCTGATAATAGGATACTAAATCATGCAATCAGTAACACATTCGTGTTTTTATACTGTGCAATTGGTACCAGCTTCTGAATGCAGGAGCTGAGTGAATGTGGCAATTATACTCAGTACTGTTTGTTTTTACACAAGCAAGCGACTCTCCTTGTTTTCAGCCTCACTCAAATAAGGCAGAAAAGTTTGACTATGTAAGTAATGTACCTCCAGTTTTCTACTCTGTTTAGACCATGAATATAAAAATGTAGGCTTATTATTTTGGTGCTCAGAGGTATGCTGAAAAAGCACAGATGTTTTTTTCCAGGTTATGGAGTTTGTGAAAAAGATGGCTGGCCAAGAATATGTAGGATTCAGCAATGCCACGTGAGTGCATTTCAAAATAGAGTTGGAGTATTTTGTATTTATTTGCCTCCATTTAGCACAAGCATGAGTGAAAACCCATATGGAAAAGATATATATATATAAATCTTATAAAGTTTGTATCTGTCTTGTGTGAAACTTGTATGAAAAGCATACAAGAGTGAAAACACATATAAGATCCCTTGGAAAATTATATAATGAAACTTGTATGTTTTGTATACTTACTAAAAAAATATATGAAAGTAATGAGAAAGTGGCCACTTTCATGAGTAAATCATGTAAGCCTTATATGATTTATATATGATTTACTCATGAAAGTGGCCACTTTCATGAGTAAATCATATATGTTTTTACTATTTCTTTTCCATATGGAAAGACTTACTGTGTTTTGGGTTTAGTCCACTACCTATTGCATTATTGATGTTTTTTTTATATTGATTTCTGCTCTTTCTTTGTCTCAGGTTCCAGTCAGAAAAAGAAACAGGTGACAGGAATTTTGCCATTGGATACTACATGAAAGAGAAGAAGGTCAGTTTCAGAAAAAACATTTCCTAAAGCTCACATATATGAATTTAAAAGTTTCAACTTGATAGTACTTATCTTTTAGTAATTAAAAACAATCAAAATTAATCATCCATGATTTTATTATGAAAGTAATGACTAATTGATCAACTGAGTGTCTCATTGAGGTTTGCAGACAAGTTAGCACTAACCAAATGACATTAACTTGTTTGCCATTTTATGATGTGTGACAATCATGGTGACAATGAAGGATCAAATGAATAAGGCCTGTAGGACACAAATCAGAAGCCAGCCAGAAACCTCCAAGAACTACTGATTTTTCCTTAGCAATGGTCGTATTACTTTTAATATGTTGGACAACTCAAGCAATGTCCGCATGAGGTCATGTTAGAAACTCAATAGATGACACACATGACAAGGAAAAGCTAACATTTAAAACCTAAATACTGTATTTTTATCCATTTTAACCTATTATAAAATGTATATTTTGATCAGGTACTCAGCAGTCATATTCCACATTTATAATAAGGTTTTTATATTATTTAATTTTCATGAAACCAAATTGCCAAGTTTCAGATAAATATTCTGCTTACTTTGGTCAATCAGATACTCATGATGATAATATTTCACTCACCAGTGTTTTCCTCTGGGAGCAGATATGATCGATGCCCTTGACTTCTACTTCCAGGTAAAATGTCAATAAAAAGAGTCTTTTGCAGCCTTTTATTTATGAAAAATGATTCAGTAGTTTCAATAATAAACTGACTATTCCTCTCAGCTTTGCTCCATTGAGGTAACCTGTGAGTCAGGAAGCATCATGGCTGCCACTCTGGCCAATGGGGGAATTTGCCCAATTACAGGCGAGCGTGTCCTGAGTACTGAGGCTGTGCGAAACACCCTGAGCCTCATGCACTCCTGTGGCATGTATGACTTCTCCGGCCAGATGGCTTTTCATGTGAGTAACAGCAGGATGTGATGGAAAAAGCACTTCACTGTGTCACAACAAAAATAGGAATAATCTCATTACCTAGAACAAATGGCACATTCAGCCTCTCGTTCTCATCTCACAGGTGGGCTTGCCTGCAAAATCAGGAGTATCCGGTGCAATTCTGTTGGTGATCCCCAATGTGATGGGAGTGATGTGCTGGTCTCCTCCACTGGACAGGGTTGGAAACAGTGTCCGAGGAATACACTTCTGTCAGGCAAGAAAATAGTTTCTGTTTTATTATATTTAGACCACTTATGTTTTGTTTTTTCACGTTAATGTTTTAATTTGAATTTTTAATGCAAGTAGAACATCCTGGCCTTTCTAATATTTTTCTCGTGTTTAAATTGGCTCTGAAGTCGTCAATACTTCAGGCCTTACGGTAGAAGCTTTAATTTTTTAAAAGATGATGATGATTACAGTAATAACCAGTTTAGTTTGATAAATAATTTGCAGTCATTACACTATCGACATTGTCTTAAAGCCAGAAGCCTGGCTTCGACTAATACCATAAATATTCCCCCAGAATGTGTCTGTAGTTGCTTTACAGAGTGCAAAATGTCTAATAAACCTGACTTATTCTGTGGCTGTTATATTCTGTTTTTTAATATTTAATTTTTTTTTTTTGACAGAACAAAACAGAATAAATAATTTTTTTGTTCCCCCCCTAAAGATTAAATCATACTGTTTTTGTTTTCTTAGGAACTTGTGTCAGTGTTCAATTTTCACAATTACGACAACTTGAGGCACTTTGTAAAGAAACAGGACCCTCGCAGACAGGATGGAGATGACAGGGTGAGTTGCTCGTATTTTGTTTGGTACTGTATGTAATATGCGCTGTGCTCTAAGCCTCCATGTTTATGGCTCTGTGGTGTTTTTGCAGAACAAGTCTGTTTTCAACTTGTTGTTTGCTGCCTACAGTGGAGATGTATCGGCACTGAGAAGGTAGATAATCGAGACTCCTGATTTTGTCTGTCCTCTATAAAACATTTCCCTCACAATGTCTAAAACAGGCCCTGGATCAAATTACCTCAACAATGTTTATTACTAGTAAGGTGTAGTGAACAAAATGACCTTTTATACCTAGTACAGAATCAGAGCATAGAGTATAAGACCAATAAGAGTTCTCTTTTTCTTTTTCTTTTTTAATAAGACAAGTGTGGAATCCACAATTTGTTTCAGGGAGGAGATACAAATCTCTTTGGGGTTGCATCAGTAAAGGCAGCTAGTGAAAAAATCTGCCAAATCAAACATGCAGGGCTACCCGCTGCGGCGACCCCTTGTGAATAATGGAGCACTTGAAAGTAGCTGACTGATTTGTTTTGCAGATTTGCACTTTCTTCCATGGACATGGACCTCAAAGACTATGATTTTCGAACAGCGCTTCATGTTGCTGCAGCTGAGGGTAAGCGTCATAAGTTCAGGCTAATTTTACACTTATTCGGTCATTTTTTTATTTACTTATTTATTTTTAAATTAATGACTTCAAAACAAGTGCAGTTAGCTTAAGTCATCATCTGAGATCAAACTAATCATGACTTTGATCCAAACAACATACATTTAAAGTTTTGCTACAACACAAAAGTTTGTCATAGATGTTTAAGAAAACTTGGTGTAATTGTAAGATAACAGATGCAGAAAGTTGCAGATTTCAGTTTTAATGATGATTGGTTGGTATAGCAGATAAAAACAACCTTTATTACCTATCCACTGTCTTCTCTCAGTTAAAAGAATGGTGTCTGTTCACTCTGTCATTTCTTTTCATTGCTGACTGATACAAAAATACTTAAACTTGTTAAATCGTTTGTTTTGATGCTCACAGCAGTAATTAGCGCAAAGTTTTCACTTTGTTTATTCTCATGATTAACAGTAGAGGTTCAGTACCTCTGGCTCACATTATATAAGCCACTAATGAACCAGCTCATAAACCCTTACAGAGCACCATATGGTAGATTATTTGTCTTCTGTTGCAATGTTAGTTTATTCACAGCACAGATTTAATACTCCGCTGCCACGACTACAGCAGTAACGTTTTTCTTGAAAAGAGCCTCGTAAGCAAACTATTTGTTTCGAGGATTAACATGGAAGTAACAGCAGTTTTCTTCCAAAAGGGAAAAGGCAAAGATTCCTAAATGCCATTCTGAGCTGGATTCCAATAGAAGGAATTAGTAATTACATATTTATTGTTTTTTGTTTTTACTTTAGCAGATTTTCTTCTCCATTTCTAATTCTGTGGTGCTACTAGATTAATTTGTCAATGGTGACAATTTGGTTTTTTTGCTTTTTAAAAATTATATTCTTAGGTCACATGGATGTAGTAAAATTCCTCACTGAAACCTGCAAAGTTGATCCATTTGTAGAAGACAGGTGAGATAAATACCTTGTATATAATTCTAATTATAATCAATTGATTACATTAACCCTGTACTGTCATACTACTTCATTGTAAAGAGCCTTTTTCCATCAACTAAACTTTTCCAATTATTTATCAGCACACGATGTTAATACCACAGTTTGTATACTCTTGGATTTTGTCATCCATAGTTTTATGAATTGCCTCTCCATCACTTGCAGGTGGGGGAATCTACCGGTCGATGATGCCATGCAATTTGGGCATGACGAGCTAGTGACGGTGCTCAAAGATTACCAGCAAGAGTGCAAGCAGCAGGAAAAGAAGCAGAGTGAAGCTGTGCATCCCCAGAAGCTTGACACCATTGACGGCATGGTGTGATAGCTAAAATGAAGTTCTGAAATTGTAATACATCAGGGCATTTGTGCAATTTTCCAAGTTTAGAAATATGGGTGTCCATTTGTAGCACGAAACATGAGTGACGCACAAACAACAGAATATAACTGTCATGGAGCTTTATGAAAGATTTTCTTCAAATTCGAGTCAGGTGAAAATTTTATTGTTTAGCATTTCCTTTTTGTGATTTTGAGTCTTTTTGTTAGAAACACTAGGTAAGTAGGTTGGTGCCACCCATGTAATTTTGAGTTTGTTTTGAGTTGAGGTTTAGGGTCTTTCCCTCTTGTTTTTGCTTTTCTAGGATAATAGCTCAGCTAAGTTTTGGTTTTGTCTTTTTGGTGGGTTTTTTTTGGCACAACCTAACTGTCCCTTTCTCCCCCACATTTGTTGTTTGAGTCTGGGTTATTTATTTTGTGAGAGCGCTGCCATTAAACCTTTTTCATAACACCTGTACCGAGTTTCCGGAGTTGTTGTGTTATCCCCTCCTGCCCTCGAGGAGACGCAACAATTGCATTTTTAGAACACTACAGTCCGTATAGCATTTCTATTCTATAATGTATATATGTGTGAGGTTCACTTGATTGATATCTCTGTCAAAGTGCAACCGAGTACAATGTAGTGCCACACAAAGGGAAATTGATGCCACCTGACTCAAAGTTACATGGATTTCAGCAGCAGGTGACAGGGTGTAAAAGATTTTTGATGACAGGAAGGTGCTTGTTGTTTTTGTTCTATAAAGGATTTTCCCTCCTTTGCCTTGTCTGAATGTTGTGTGACACTCGTCTTTTTTACTCCCAGTCAAACCAACTATCAAACTCAGCGTATTTAAATTATTTGAAATCCATACCATAAACACAATGACATAATATCACAGTTATAACACATAGTGGCCAACTTAATGTTAATTTATTATGTATATGTTTATACCTTGACTTGGGAAAACTGCATGTTTTTTACTGTAAAAAAAAGAGACAATGAGTGTCTCATTGTGGTACTTTATGATCTCCAGCCTCATAATAAATTAGGTTCCAAAAACTAAATGATGTGAAAGGTTTGGCATTAAAGCCATGTATGCCACCCATAGCTTGATTTTATTTTGATTTTATTAAGCTAGTCAGTGCTTCATAGTGTGACAAATTTGATATTAAATATTTTGCAGCACCGAGTAAATCAACTGAATACATGATGAAAAAGCAGCAGGAGTGTGTGTTTTGCATAATCAAGATATTTCAATGAAAACAAATGGAACAAGTAATGTAATAAGAACTATTTAGCGAGATATAACAAATGTGCACCACATTATTTTAACCATATAAAGACTGTACCATGAAATAATTGCCAAAAAAATCACATTTTCTGAAACAGGATTGTGTATTTAACCTTCTGAAAAATGTAATAAATAAATAAATATAAATGTGCATATATGAGCTTATATTGCATATATGAGCTTTAATTTACACTATTTTTGTTAAATCCAGTATTTTTGTGCAATTTCTTGCTTAGAAGTCACACTTTTAAGTCTTTAAGAGTCTTTAAGACTCACAAAAACTCATAACAAATATGATACCCTTGACATTACAGGGTTGACTTCCCTCTCCTTACCAATGCTTTATTTATAAATGTAGAGTTAATAATTTTTGACAGATTGTACCTTTAATTTCATGCATATGATACAATAGACTGTAGCCACAGAGCACAAATGCTTCATTTTTTCTTTAATCCATCAGATGGCACTATGTGCCTGTCCAACATGTGTCCGTGTTGTCTGCAAACTGGTCAACCTACAGTATCAGTTGTTATCAGGTGGAACAGTGTGCCTTAGATTTGTGGAGAGAACGAGCACTGCTGAGCAATAAAGAGCTTATATAAGATTAAGCTGACGTTCAGAGAGACTAGTGCCGCCTGAAGAGACTATGGTGGTCCTGACAGGATCTTGAACCCATTCCACTAAAGAAATAAACAGAAACAGACATTTAGACAACAAATATGCAGTGCAATATTTTCTACACATTTTACTTGCTCTTTAAATGGATTTATTTTAGTCTCTTAGACCAATATTTCTCTTTTTTATTTTGGAAAGTGAGCAAATATGTCACAACTGTATCCAGCACTTTGAATGATTTACAAAGAAAATCTACACCACCCAGTCGATTAGGTGCAGCTCTTGATTTGAACGCTTTACTGTGTGTAGACTGGTGCTCTTCATTTTCTCAAAAGCATTCAATAAAATCGATTGTTGGCAATTGCTACCTTGTCGAAGCCTGTGGTTTTTTCTACCTTAAGAAGACAACTGGTGAGGTATCAATGTGTGTCTTCTGAAAAGACAAACACATTTGTATTGCTTTCCACAATGATTAAAATTTTGGACTCTGGACAGTTCGTGACTCAGATAAATTGGACCTGCTTATTAATGTCGTAGACAAGTGTTCATTTTTTTAATGATTTGAACTTTTTGGCATGAAGGAGGTTTAATGAAGCCAGAAATATAAAAGCTGACTTTAATGAGTTGGCACAGGGATGTGTGTGAATCCCACAAGGATGTTAGGATTTTCTCAAGTTGACAAGGTTGTTCTGCCATTCAGCCATTGCCTTCTGGAGATTAGGTTTCAGAGAATGCATTTGCAGCAGTGAGATTAAGGGTGGTAATAGCAAAATACCTGAATCAGATCAGTTGCTATTAAATTTAATTTTAATACTTATAGTTCCAGTAGAATGATTCCTACTAGCATTCGTGTTTGACTTAATTTTCTTCTATTGTAACTTCAAGTTGTAATTTACATTCCCTTTTTGGTTTCTAATAAAATCATAGTGAATCTATCAATATTTCAGCATCAGTAGCATATATATAAATATATATATACGTTTCTGTAGCATATGAGTGGGTCACACATGTGGGTCAAACAGACTTTACCAACAACTGTGTTTGTACTGTCATGGTTCATCAGTGGCTGCCCTGGCATGCTGTTCTTACTATGTTCACCAGGGAGGCGTCTGTTCTTCTGTGTTCTTCTGATTCTCACACCTGCGCACACACACCTGCGGCTCATCATTGCTGATGGATCCTGACAGTATTTAAGGCCGTGTTGGAGTAGTGTTCCTCACTGGATTGTTGTACTTCTGTTAGTGTAGCCTGGCTCGCGTTTGTACTTCCCTGTGGTCCCTGGTGCTTCTTCTGACCTCTGTGTCCATCTACCTGTATAGATTGCCCTGGACCTGACCAGAATGAGAGTGGGTCACGGTGTTGGATTGGACGGTGTGTGTATCATGTTCTGGACTCTACGAAGAGGTGCTTGACGTGTGTTTCCCTGACCCTCTCTTGGAATCCCCGGAACACTGTCGCTCTGTATATGTAAATATTTCACTGGTGTTGTATATAAATCCCCTTTTGACTGCACAGTTCAGAGTCCTGCCATTGAGCCCTGCTTCAGTAACAGTGACATGTAGCAACAGTCAGTGAGATGACTCATGAGAACATAACACAAAGTTTGTATTCACAGTAGCTTACCCCTGACAGTGTGTTAAATTGAGAGGTGAACATTCTTCATCACAAGAATGTGATTAATCAAGCGCAAAAAATGATGAATATGTGTAATTAGCGAACTGTTTTTCATTAACATGAGGAACGTAACCCTCTTGCAGAGATATTACAGATACGCTGACCTTTGGAATTAGTTCCACCAACTGAGAAAATGGTTAAAAAATGTTATGCATTAATTCTGTGTTGATTAACTTGTGTATTCATTTCTAATATGTTTGCTAATCTTGTCCACATATCACAAAGAGATGTGCACAGATTTTTAAATATTCACAGAGGCATGAAAGCATTTCTGTTAAAGAATTGGGGATTTATGAAACATTAGACAACACAAATCTAAATAGACTTTAAAAAGTGCATTAAGCTAAAACTTAATCACCAATTTACCTTTAGTATTATATATAATATAATGCAATTATAGAAAGAAACCCATACAAAAACCACAGGATAACCTTTTGAGCTTGTAACAACAGAAACAGACAGTCTTGTTCTGGTCTTCTGAAGTTTTCAACCACATCACACAGGCAGCACATTAAAATCATCCATGTGTCAGCTCACGTCACTCGTTCAGTTCGGGCTTGCACACCAGCAGTTCTTCCACAGTTGCACAACTATTAGGTTCATGGTTGGTGATACATCTGGATTGTCAAACTCTTCTACTGGGACATCTGGACATCTACACTTTTAGTGGTAGTTGTCATGAAGCCATTGCCATTATGATGCAATACTTACAGCTTATAGCTTTTCACATTTAAGCTGCAGTTTGCTGCAGTCTCCCTCACTCATTCTTTCTCCACAGACAAGTTGATATATTCTGTACACAAGCAGTGTTTACTGAATCCATGAGCGGTCAAAGATGAAAAAATTACATTTTAAATGAAATCACGACACAGGGTGTCCTTTTGCCATGATTGCTGTGTAGTAAAGATTGTAGGTCTTTTGATTTCAGTATGTGTGTTAACAAACTTTAAAATATCAGAAAACAGTAGTCTGCTATAGTAAAATCAATACCCAACTTCTCCACTTCTCCATTCCAACTTACATGTTAGATGGAGTGCATACTGTACATGATGAGGTTGTCAGGGTCCCTGCGCAATTATGGACATGTGTGTTTTTGGTGTGCTGTCCCTCATTCTCCCTGCTTGCAGATTTGTGTGTGTGTGTGTGTGTGTGTGTGTGTGTGTGTATGTGTGTGGATGCCGGTGTTTCTGAGAGCACCTGTTTATAGGCACCTTCAGGCCTGGTGGGTGTGGCCCTGCCAGGCGGTTGGCCACACCTGAAGACCATCACACAGCTGATCAAGCTTTGTAGGAGGAGCTACTTAAGAATGCGTTGGAGATCTCTCCGACGGATCATTGCGTGGTAAATAGTGAATAACTATAAGTGAGCTGAAGAAAGGAATAAACAGCTGGAACAGGAAAACAAAGTCATGACAGTAGTTTGAAGTAGAAAGAAAAATGAAGGACTGCAAAAAAAAAAAGCAACTGGAGGAGAAATTTAAAGCCTTGGAGCAGAAGTATAAATTACTGGAGGAAAACCAAAAAATGGTAGAGGAGAAAGAGAGAAAAAAGAGAAACACAAAGAGTTGAAGATGAGAAATGTATTATGAATTGATGCAGATGTCAGGAGGACAGAAACACAAAAATACTGCATGAGAGGATAATCAGCTGACCTTTCAACTGCAAGTTAGGTTTGTTGACTGACATGGATTTTTAATTTTTCACATTAAAGAATAGAGTTGCGAACACACTCTGTACATGCTAGACGAAAAAGAGTTTGTCTTTATCTCAGTGAGTCTGTCTATACAAATAATCTTCTTTTCCTTGTAATTAACTGAGTATCATAGAGATGGAGGTGAAGCTCTTTGGATTTAAATCTGTTGAAGCTGCATTTGGAACATGAAGAACACTTATCGTTTGCAGTATGTCAGAAAGGGACAACTTGATTATCCAAATGCAGAGCTCAAAGAAGGATTGTCAGTTAGACAAAAATTGTATTATTTTAAAAGGAAGTTTAAAGAGGGTGCTCATGAGGCTTTGGCACATTGGATGAGCTGAGCTGAGCTGATTGCTGGAGTATGGAGATAAGAATGTAGCTCCAGGCTGAACAGGTTTAACTGAAGTACAGTATAGCATGTAGTGTGTAGCTGATAATGCTGGCACAGTGCCATAAGAATACTCTGAGACACATAAAGAAAAGACTGTGAAGTAAAAAGTAAAAAATATTCAAGAAGTGAATGATGGTTTTATTTAAATTATAACTGGAGCTTGAATCTTAATCAAGCAGTCATTCAATTTATTTATAAGCACATTTTAAAAAAACACACAGGCTGACCAAAGTGCTGTACATAGTAAAAAAAAAAAATAGAGAGTAAAAATGTGTTTTCAGATGGGTTTTAAAAATGTCAAGTGTTGGAGAGATCCTCAGGCATGTAAATGGATTGCCCACAGATGCATAATCAGAGCACCAAGTCAATACACACCTATAACAGAAATAAACCAAATAAGGCCAGTGTTGGGAAGGTTACTTTTAAAATGTATTCCACTACAGATTACAGAATACATGCCCCAAAATGTATTTTGTAACGTATTCCGTTACGTTACTTAGTGAGAGTAACGTATTCTGAATACTTTGGATTACTTAATATATTATCATGCTTTTTACAACTACATGAATGTACTATTGCTGTGTGATTTATTAGTATTACTGAAGGTTATTGGCCATAGCAATACTGACTACATTTTTAAATCTTAATATAAAATGTGTAACAGTAGGGTGGACATTACGTAAGGCTGCACTTTTGCAGCGATCTCTTATAGAAAACTATTCCGCGTGTATATAAAACAGGTCCACAGCTCCGAACCGTAAAGGCGTGAAACCGTAAAGGGTCCTCTGGCTACATCACTCTCAGAGGCCATAGGTATTTCTGTATTCTGTATTCTGATGAGCTATGAAACCTGACTGAAACCTCTCAAGTCTTGCAGACTCCCATCTCTGCAGGACCTGTACACCTCCAGGACACTGGGGCGTGCAGCTCGGATCTCAGCTGACCCTTCTCACCCTGGACACAGTCTGTTTGACCTGCTCCCCTCAGGCAGGAGGCTCCGGTCCATTCGCACCAGAACCTCTCGCCATAAGAACAGTTTCTTCCCCTCTGCTGTTGGACACATGAACAATAACCGTATGACTGTTCCCACCACTAACACATGACCCTACGCTGTGTTCACTGCATCATTCCATGTTTGGCACTGATCACAACCTGCACTCATGTATATATCTATCTACTTAGCACTTTTAACTCTTATTCTTATTTTTATTTTCATGTCTATTTAAGCATAATTTATGACAGTATGTTTGCACTGAAGCACCGCAGCAATTTCCTAATGTTCTAAACCTGCTCAACATTTGGCAATAAAACCGATTCTGATTGTGATTCAGATTCTTAGCTGTTTCACAATTACTCTTTCAAAAAAAGAAAACCAAATCTCTAAAGAAATCTCTAGACAGTAGATTTTCCACTTTCATCATATAGCTGCTCAACAGAACAATATGACAGCTATTTACTGTAAGACTTGGAGCTATCATCACCACCATATGGCCACACCACTGAAAAGACAAAGCTTTTTTTCACAAGCAGACATAATGATATAAAGGCAATATGGCAGTGTTTTTCTTAGAATATACTTCCCGAGGATCATAATACAGACTTCTTGACATACCTTGTAAGCTATGTAATATCTGGCAAAAGCGAGTGTTACCATTTGAAACTGTGAATACACTCGCTAGCCTTTAAATATATATATCAATATTATTTACAATTTAACATTTAAATGTTACATAGCAAAAGTACCACTTGAAAAATTGGTATACATTAACACGTGTGTTTTCCTTAGAAAAGGAGAGTCCTTTAAGAAGGACTTAAATGTCATGGTGTATTATTTTGTCCTTATAAATGTATCGTTATGACAAATATTTTTAAGAGGCTGTCAGAACTGGTATCAAAATCTATTTTGATATTCAAGTCTGCATATCCTTCTCTTCTAGGCATGAAGAGACACATCATATTAGTCATATTCAAAACTTCAACTAACCCTGAAAATATCTGACTGCAGGTTGAGTTTTCCAACATCTCCTTATTCTATTCTGCTTCTATATAACCCATCTGACCCTGCCAAGCAAAACCTGTAGGTACACTAATGAGGAATGACATTTTCTTTCTTCCTCAAAGATAGAAGAGCTACCAGCATTCAACAGCAAGTTTTGTAGATTGTTTTTTCAGTTTTGGTCTGATTGTTGAACACATTTAGTTTATATCACAAAAGCATTCTGCATGTCCCCTGAGTGGTTGTGTGGGTTCACTGAAGGACTCTAATCTGCTTGTGAGTGGATGACAGAAGAATGAGTTCAGCCCTGGATCTGAATTGAAGCACTGAAGGTAATAGAGCCTAAAAGAAAGAATGATTAAAAATAAACTTTGAAAGAGAGACTAATTGTATATGAATGTGTATCACTGCATTAGTGTCACTTAGAGATGCATCTGTTTAGTTTATTGCACATCAAGCTCTGGGTCACAGGTGGGCTCGAGATTATCCCAGCATATCCCAGAGAGGTGATATAGCCTGAACACCCTAGTAAGCAATATAAGGCTAGCACTGAGACATGCATCCACACCAATGGGCAATTTAAAATCACAATCAGTTAATCTAACAAAAATATGAAGGGAAAGTGAAACACCCAGGAGATACAGATAAATGCACACAAATCATTCATGCGGAAAACCCTAGGTGACCAGGAGGTTCAAAAATCAGAGCTGTATCTTTGCTCCGATTGGAATAACATCTATGGTATGCCGCAGGTGAAGCCTATCTTTAAAATATATTACTGTGTTTCTTCGTCATATGATGACAAAGACACACAATAAAAACAATAAACATAATAATAGACAAAGAGAATTTGGGCAGCCATTAGCAGTTTTCTTCCTAAAACAAATTTGTTTTATTTTTCCAAATATTTGAATCGCTAATGTTATACTACTTCCTCACTAACAGTAACGATCCCTGCTGGTGGTGATAGTGTAATTGTTGAAGTGTTGTTAAAATCAGTTTAGCAGAAGCAGCAAATGACCATGACACAAAAGAAAAACTTGTGTGAATTTTCTTAGAACTGCTGCCTCAATAGTCAATAGATTATGTGTTTCAGATATTTTACTTTACCTCAAATTACTAATGCTTTTAAATACTTTAATGGCCAAATCTTTTATATGCAACACTAAAAAAAGCACAAAAAAGCAAAAACAAAAAACATAGTGAGGCACATGTGCACTGAAGGACATTTTATTCTGATGGAGTAAGAAACTGAGGTGAATCCAGAGTGTTTCCATGGAGATGATCACTCTTCTCAACCCATGATCTGGCAAAGCAAGGACAAATGAATCATTACATGATTACCACAACAATCAACCTGCACAAAATGCTGCAAAAAATATTTGTAAGAATTGAATGGATTAAATTAACTATGAAATCTTCTATTTACTGCATTAGTAAGACTAATAAAACATTACCACACACAGTAACTCAAACACAGTGTTTTAAAATGCTGTGATCTATATTAATGGTTATAAAATACTAACACTGTTCATCCAGCTGATGTAAGCAGAGACGCGGGTGAAGACAGTAGGCTTCTGGTAGGCATTGCAGCCCGAGGAGGACACAAAGCTGGTCACACCATGGACAACATACTGGCCACCAACACTGCAGTTCAGGGGGCCACCAGAGTCACCCTGCATTCGAAAGGTTACATCACAGACAAGCAAAAAAAAATCATTTATGCATTTTGGGTAAAGTCAAGAGCAAATTTGCCAGTGCACTTAACTACTTCCCAACTTCCAATGTCCAGCTAACATCTCAGTCAGCCTAAAGCAAGTTTGTGCAGAACACAAGTTTACAACATGCACTTTGTGCAGCTTAAGCACTTGCTTGAATTATTGTAAGTGACTTATGCCCTGCTGAAGCAGCAAGTAATCCCACATGTGCCCCCCAAAATATCTTCCTTGACAGGAAGGGGTCAGCTTCCAACTCAGTGGGAGACATTAAATGTCACTCTGTTACAGTGACATGGGACTGAAATAGAACAACTTCTTTCCAGCGTTTCTTCCTGTCTGTTTATACCCAAACATTTTTTAGGGCTGACACACCTGTTTGCTAAAGAGCTTAAAAAAACAAGGTTCAACGTTTGTTAAATATTACAATGAATGAAGACAGTGTTCATCTTTGTTTGTAGCTAATAATGAAGTTCTAGATTTTAACTCATCTCAACCCTAAAAGGTTATTAACCACATAGCAAACCTATTTTTCTTGCTGATGGTTTATTACGGATTCAAAAGACTTAATAAATTATTTACGCATTACCAACTTAACACTCCTGGATATTACACTTTAAACAACAAAGCGTTGCTAAGTAAAAAGCATGAAACAATCGCTCTGGCCTAAAATACTTCATAATGCTCTTGGCTCACCTGACAGCCAGAATTGCTGCCGCCACCAGCACAAACCATGGTGGTCTTCACTGTGCTCCCCCACCATCCGCTGCTGGAGCAGGTATTGTGGTCAACAACAGGCAGAGAGGCCTGCTTCAGCTGGGCGGAGAGCTGACCTCCAGCTGTGTACAGCAGTACAGAAAAAAGACTCACAATACAACTGTGTCTTGAAAAAAATCTGGGTGAAAAAACCCTCTCTTGACTTTATGGTTCTTACAGATTGCTTTCCCATGTATGCTAGCACTGCACCGAATAATTTACTGTATAGTGTAAATGCATGATATCCTTATGTCAGACTCACTCTGGGTGCGACCCCATCCACTGATATAGCAGGGGTTTTTGTTAGGCAAAACCTGGTTAGCAGGAGGCAGAGCGGCGAGCTGGACGTAGTTATTGAGAGTAGCATCAGATGTCAGACGCAGGAGGGCAATGTCATACCTGAGAGACCAGCACACAGTCACTTCAATGAATAACACGTTTTGTTCATCTTCTAAAATATCATTAAGTCTTTAAGGATACAGAATAAACATGCCCCAATTTGCCAATTTTAAAGATTTTACTTGAAAAATATATGCACACCATATATATATAAAATTTGTGCATGCAAATGTGTGTCAGATCATGATATCACTAACCCGCCTGCAACATTGTTGGAGTTCCAACTGGGGTGGACGTAGACCTGACTCACGGTCATGTACTGCTCTGTGCCCTCATGGGTATAGATGTCGTGATCCCCAAGAACAACACGCCAGGTTCTGGGGCTGTGGGAAGATGAAATTTACATCTCTTTAATTATATTATAATGAATCAATAATAATAATAAATCAGTTCACAAAAAAACTATGTAGTTTTTTTGCTAGTTTATTAAATAGAAGACTGATATGCAATAAGAAAAATGTAAAGCCAAGATTTTTTGATGAAGTTAAGTCATAAGAATATCCTGTGTAACACGCACGTGTCCACACAGTGAGCAGCAGTCATGACCCATCCTCTCCTGATCAGGGTCCCTCCACAGGTGTGGTAGTAGGAGCCTCCAGATAGGTACTGAAGACCTATCTGGAATAAAATATGGGTTTACGAAATCTGAAAATCCCTGCATTCTGTTTTGATTTGCATTTTTGGACTTTTTAAAGCATTTGTAAAGTATCAAGTACCTGCCAGGGCCAGGAGTGGGGTCTGGCCACCTCACCACCCACCACTCTCTCCTGTGTACGATCATCCTCCAGAAACCTGGGCTGGGGCTCAGCCAGCACTAGACACGGTAGAGACATGGAAAGTACAACAGTATGCCATCAAGCGTTCAAGTGATCGAAAAGATTTTTGTCTTTTGCAATAATGTCAAAGGAGAAGAAGACAGTTCTTACCAAGGGCTGCAAGAGAGGTCAGCACAAGAAACCTAAACATGTCTGCAGTTTCCTGAAATCTTCTGCAATGAAGGCTTCCGTCCATGACTCTTTTATACCCTCTAGGCCGTGTGTGTGTGTGTGTGTGTGTGTGTGTGTGTGTGTGTGTGTGTGTGTGTGTGTTTGAGAGAGAGCGAGAGAGAGATTGTGTGTAGTGCTCAGCACCAGCCCTTGTCCACCTGTGTCTGTCTCACAGTTATCACTGAAGTGAAGGCCTGCGGATTCATTCATGGAATAGCTGACTCAGCCGCTGAATTCATTATGTTTTTCCATTTACATTAGCAGTTGCTGCTCAGGATTATTTAGTTGGATTCTCTGTGTAAACTAAACTAAACTTTAACATTAATGTAATAGTCAGGGAATTTTGGGGTTCTTTGTCTGTGCTGAGGGTAAAACTTGTATAAATTTTAATAGATTGTATGCTTCTCAGAAGTCAACTAACAGTATGCTCTGTTGAGCTGAGTTCAAGTGATTGCATTGGTGATTGAAGAATATCCCATTTTATTCCCTGAAAAAAAGGTTGGGTTGCTTTTGGAGAATGCTATAGGCTATTGTTCAAAACCTGTCAGATCAATTTTAGAGTGTTTAAATTAATCTGAACAGATTATAATCCTGTACACTTCAGAAGTCATCCTGTTTCTTTTATCACCAGACATAGGATCAATAAACATTAGCGGTCCCGTCCCACTGGCAGCCATACATGCCCATAATATTACTTCATCATGTTTGACAGATAATGTGGTGTGCTTTGGTGTGCTCATGAAGTACTCATTTGCTTCTCAGTTTTCTCTTCCCATTATTCGGTAGAAGTAAATTTGGATTTCATCTGCCCAAATAATATTTTCCAGAATTGGGCAGACCCTTTAAGTTATTTTGTGGCAAAATCTAATTTGATATTCCCTTTTTTTTTGTGTGTAAAACAGTGGCTTGCACCTTATTGTAAATCCTCTGCAGAAAGTGATGTAACAATGATTTTGTGGTGGTCCAATGACCCAGTGTTTTGAGTTTTGTGGGTTCATGATTTATTTGTTTTTTAAAAGTGATGTTCTAGTTCTTTACTGTTTCATCCTTTGAGTACAGTTTTGTTTCCTAGCACTTCTGAGTTTTTTGCTATATGTTTCTGGTTCTATTGTCACAGTTCACACTGGCCAACTGTCGGTGTGTGGGGAAGGAAGACCCAAAATGCAGGACTCTGTGCGATGAATGCAGTGCGTTTATTTGCAGTGAAGTAAATAGTACACAACAATAAATCCAACTCCCGTGCTGTGTTTCTTTCTAAGTGCTCGTGCTCCGTGTCCCCGCTCCCGTGAAACATTTGCTTGCTGCTCTCCTGTTCCCGCACTCCTGCTGGAAAATCCACAGAGGCAGCTGTTAACATACAACTAAACAGCAACAGACTAGCACTCACTGATTTTGCTGGAATCACTGACGGGTAGTCACTCAACGATCCAGCGTTGGAGAGAGCTCCACCACACTTTAAAGCGGCTCCTCCAACGAAGCTTGATCAGCTGTGTGATGGTCTTCAGGTGTGGCCAACCACCTGGCAGGGCCACACCCACCAGGCCTGAAGGTGCTCTCAGAAACACCGGCATCCACACACACCTGCCTATACACACGCACACCCACAAGCATGGAACACGAGAACACAGCACAGTGCAGCAAACAAACACCATATACTATAATAATAATAATAATGAGGATAATAATGGTCCACACTGCTCATAGACCCCGAGTCCCTATAGAACCGGGTCCGTGACAGTTATTCCTTGTTTGATGTTAGTTCCCTTTGGTGTTACTTGCCTGTTCCCCCAGTCATGTCCACACGTCTGTCTGATCTCTTTGAATTCGATCTTTGTGGTTGACTGGTCTGATCGTTTAGTTGTTTCAAGTTTCTTACCTTCTTTGTGGATAAGGTTGCCAGTTTGAAACCTTCTACATTATCTCCCGTTGATCCATTTGTGCATGTTTCCTGTTCAAGTTTGCTTATTTCTTTCCAACCAATTGCTCTACCTGAACTAGGGAAACTCGTGTTAAATGCTAAACTGTGTGGTTCTCCAAATGATATCACTCCTCCCTGTTTTTACTTCTACTGTTGGACCACATATTCTGAACATAATCAATACCATCAATACCAGGCTCTTGTCAGGTCAATCACCAAGTGAGTTTAAGCATGCAGTTATCCATCCCTTACTTAAGAAACCAAGCTCAGACATTTCAGTTATGTTTTATTTATACTTATACTTATTTATACTTATATATACATATATATATATGTATATATAAGTGAGAGAGAGAGAGAGAGAGAGCTCAGCAGGTCCATATGTATGTAAGTCATATGTCCTAAACAGTTAATGCAATACTACTACTGCAAAGCTACTGTCCAAATACTTTGGTCCTAACTGTAACTCCTGAAAATGCATACATCTCATATTTAGATCATACTTAGTCCCTGCTGTTAAAACAGTCTCTATGTAGGTCTTTGTTCCTGTTATTAGTAAGAATGTTTTTGTCACGGTCTGGCTGGCAGACCGTGGGTATGTAGGGAATGAGGACCCAGGCGCGGAGCTCTGAATAACAACAGTGCGTTTATTTACAGTGTGGTAAATATTGATGCACAATTGATCCCCGTGCTCCCCAAGACTCCTGTGTGTGTCTTCCAGTGGCGTCCGTGTTCGTGCTCCCCGCTGTCGTGACTCTGCACACCCTGTGCGTGCTGTCCTTCCTCTCCACGTTCCTCCTGTAGGAAAACAATAGAGGCAGCCGTTAAACACTGACCCCCGCGGGCACACACGATCTGCACCTCCTAAACGCACACTGACATGGGAGACTAACGCAATGATCCCGCGTCGGTGGGAGCTCCAAGACTCTCCTAAGTAGCTCCCCCGATGAGCCCTGATCAGCAGCAGGTGTGTGGCTTCGGGTGTGGCCAGTCCCCTAGCAGGGCCACACCCACCAGGCCTGAAGGTGCCTGTAAACAAGAGTTCAGACACACCTGCACCCATACACACACTCATATCTACAAATATGGAGAAGAGGGGCAGCAACACCAAAAATACATATAATATAACAAGTCCATAACTGCTCAGGGATCGGACCCTGACAGTTTTCTTTTTTTCAACATTAAGATTTAGCACTTGACTTACTGAGTCATTTAATATCTTTACGTTTAGACATTAATATGTTTACATATTTTCTCACTTAACCTAGAAACAATCAGTCACTCTTACTAAATATTATGGATACATGAATGTCAGATTTTTGTAAATGTGTCATTTTAAATAAGTAGAAAAACTGAGTTGTTGCAATTTATCTTTACATAAATTGTAGTTCACTGTTGATGACTGTGGTGAAAATGCAGTCAGCTTTTAATCTATTGTTGTTTTGACAGGTTCACAGACCTGTGAGCCATTAGGAAAGACAGCTGAGCTCAAGCTACGACAATGCAGGTGAACATCTAGAGAAAAGGGAACAGAAAAGGGATCCTGTACGTCGCAGGTTACAGGATATTTATTGCTATAGATGAGGATCACTGTTAAAAGCTACAATATCAACCCCGAAGCCACACACCAGAATTATACATTAACCCTTTGATAAATATTCATGACGCCCTGCAGAGGTGCTATTACAACTCTCTATCTTTAGTGCAGGTATTGCACGTTAAGTGTTGCCTCAGAAAAGGATGTGGTTTAATGGAGATGAACGATAGTGTGGGGTACGATTTTTAAGGCATCAAAATAAATTCCACTTGTCATGTTGATTTTAACACTACAACACAACATATGTTTATTTTACTTTTGGGATTCTCACAGTCTTACCTTTAGCCAGAAATAAACTACAGAACTTCATTCAGCTGCTGTGTTTGAGTATTGTGCCTGTTATCTACAGCACTACTTTTGCGTTCCATATACTAACTTCACATGCTGGACATGCTGAGCTCGATTATTTACTTTTCTCAAAGAGAACACTGCAGGTCTGATATGAGCTTGTTCTGCACACGTGGCTCACAGACAGCATTCACACAGTGAACAATATCTCCATTTAATATACCAGTAATTAAAATGTAAATTCTGTAAACCTATATTCAAAGCTTGTACTTGAAGTGAGGCAAGTTAAATTTTTTATGAGATTTATTGTGTGAGATTTTTGTTTATAAACAAAATAAATGTCTTTACTTTAAATGAATTTAACAAAAAGTAAAACACGAGATGAATAAAACACTTTTCATTTAGTGTGTGCAAGAAATTCCTTTTAACTTTAAAGATCACTGCTGGAATCATACACAGCAGCTATCCTGTAATAATAAAAGCATAGCTAGGAGCATATAACTAATATCCAAGTAAATCCAGGTTCATTTAGGTTCATTTAACCTCCCCACAGGCCCTGCTTTAAAATATATTCATGGACAGTACTTTGGTGTTTCAAGGTTGAGTTAAAGATACAAAAAAAAAAAAGCTGTAACATTTCTCAGATTTTACATAAAAAGGCATAACAAAAAGGTTCAGCTGTACTTCTAAAAACATGATACAGATAATGTGAAAACATTTAAGACATATGAAATGTAATCAATATCTCCTGTTACTGTCACTTTGACTCTTAAGTGCTATTTGAATTTTGACTACACCCTAGCTGCAACAGGTGTGCTGTTCCCACTATAGGCACACAGTTATCGTGCATCTACTGTGCAAGTTTGTTAAGCCCCAGCCTTTTACTTCTAAAATGTCACTGAACCACCAGAGAGACAACAGAAAAGGGCAACACAATATTTATGTTTATTAAACAGAACAATTTTGGCAACCAAGGAAAAACAAAAGAAACAAAGACAAGAGAAACTGAACTGGCTGCCAGAATCAGAACATTATGCTTTATATTTAAAAAATAAAATAAAATAAAATAAAATGAATGAATGAATGAATAATAACACATAAATAAAATAACATAAAAATGCCTTTTGGTGTGCTTGGTAAAGCCCCTCTGTTTCTGCATTTGCTCTATCATAAAGCTTTTGGATGTGAAGTTTTAGGAGGTCTAATAAAACCTTTAGGTATCAGGAATTTTATTAGAAATGTGGATGTTCATTCATCAGAAATATAAATGTTGCAATATCCACAAAATCCAACTATACATCTGTTATAAAAGACATCATTCAGATGCCACGTTGGTTTTTATCAATTATTGGTTGAAGATTTGACCAGGGAAATTGCAACAAGAGAAACTTATCAAGCTTAGCTCTGAGGAAATTCTGTTCACGAAAGAAGAAAACACTTTAGTATATCAATCAATCAATCAAAGCAGAGATAGATTAGATAGATTATTATATTCTATTCAAATCCAATCTGGCAGCTGAATCAGCACTAACATCAGGACTTAAAAAAAACTCCACCATCATATAAAAAAAACAACAAAAACGAAGAGACATACACTGTAATATGAAGAAACTTATATGTATATGTAAGTTAATTTATATAGTTAATATATTTAAGCTGAGCAGTGGCTCCAACTGCTCAATGTATCTTTCTCACTTAAACCCCTCTTACAAATTCTGGTGCAGACTCTGGGCCTACCTACATGTCTGTGTTCTGAAAACCTCCGGTGGGTTTTGTTTTTATCTAGCAATAAATATTTGTATGTTCTGTATCTCTTTTGTTTCATCTGTGTCATTCTTCTGTTGTGAAGCTAACTGAGACCTGTTTGAATCTTTAGGTCCTACCATATTTATTTATAAATGTTTTATAAGGCAAAAGTAGTCCTCACTTTAGATGAGGTCAAACAAAATAATTAACTAACAACTAGTAACTGCCTGAATTAACCATGAATTACAGTATGAAATGAGTATATATAAATTCTCCAGTAACGCACTCACAAACAATGAGCTCATATCTTAATCATTATGTATATATAACTGTGTATCTCAATACTTAATTACTTATTTCATATATTGAATTACTTTCTGTATACTAATGCTAAGGCATTACTCATTAGTAAGGAATTGCTGATACACTTACTAATACACTTATTAATGCTTAATGCCTTACTAATGTTTAATGGTGCAACATTATAAAGTGTTACGCAATATAATAATAATATTAGAAAAGATTCTATTTTATTGAATGTGCTGTCAAAAAACAAAGTGAAGCTGTTTAACAGCCTTTATTAGTTTCTCTTTATTTTTCATTACATTTCCATTAGTTACCCAGTTCATTCATGTCATGTAGTAGGCAGAAAATTCTTCTGAGGCATACTAAATCCCATAAAAGACACAAAGCTGTCTATCCCATTGGCATGCCAAATGCTTTTAGCTCTGCAGCTTGGAGGCCCACCAGTCTCCTTGTGATGAAATGAACGGAACTTTTTGATCAATACCATAGACCATACATATGTATGAGTACGCGCAGAGGAGCAACCTATAAAAGCACATACCATCATTTCTCAAAGTGTTAGTACTGTTGGCAGCAAATAAACAATTCAATTCAAATTTATTTATATAGCGCCAAATCACAACAATAGTCACCTCAAGGCACTTTATATTGTAAGCTAGATCCTATAATAACACATACAGAGAAAAACCCAACAATCAAATGACCCTATGAGCAAGCACTTTGGTGACAGTGGGAAGGAAAAACTCCCTTTTAATAGGAAGAGACCTTCAGGGGAACCAGGCTCAGGGAGGGGCGGGGCCATCTGTTGCAACCGGTTGGGGTGAGAGAAGGAAAACAGGATAGAAGACGTGTTGTGGAAGAAAGACAGAGATTAATAACAAGTATGATTCAATGCAGAGAGGTCTATTAACACATGGTGAGTGAAAAAGGTGACTGAAAAGGAAAAACTCAATGCATCTTGGGAATCCCCCAGCAGCCTACGTGTATTGCAGCATAACTAAGGGAGGATTCAGGGTCACCTGATCCAGCCCTTAGCAAAAAGGAAAGTTTGTGTCATGATCCTGGGTCTTATGACCCAGCGTTTTGAGTTTTAGTTCATTTTGATGTTTATAGTGTATGTTTAAGCTCATTAGATTTTCTATGTTCATTTGCTTATTATATTCCCCTTGTGTTTTCAACCCTTGTGTTAAGTCTCCCTTATCCTTCATGTGTTTTATGTCTGTTTCTTGTCAAGGTCATGTAGTCATGTCAGTGTTTCATTGTTTCCTATTTTATTTTTAAAGAGGTCCTGTGCTTCTGTGTTCTGTTTTGCTCTTTCCCTGTGGGCGTTGTTATGTTCATGTTGTGTCTACTTTGCCTTTCTGTCCCATGTTTCAGGTCCCTATGTTCTGTCTCAGTTGCTGTTAAGTTTACATGTTTTGAGTTCAGTCAGTGTGTTTCCTGTTTTACTTTCACAGTCTGTCCTATGTTAATGGTCGTGTCCAAATTCATGGGCTGCATCCTCCTGAGGACCCGGCCTTCGCGGTCTACGTGGGCCGGGTCCTCAGAAGGTCGGGTAGGCCGGAAGTAAACGGCCGTGAAATTGGACGGTCTAGCCTTCTGATTAGCGTCACCGCTGTCTCAGTGGAGTTTAATAAACTCGGTCGTCTGCTCCTTGCTATCTAAAATATAACAGGACACTGGCGTAAATTCTCGACTGTCTCATACTTCTGTTTAATCAGTTTTCTGTTTGACGTTTAGTCAGCTGTGTAAAAACCAAGGAGGAGGGGGATTAATAAAGTTTTATTTTATCTAATCTTATCTAATAACTTTAATCTCAGCCAAACCGATTTACTCACGAACAAACAAAACACTGAAAAAAGCCCAACAATAACATTTTTAGGTTGTCTAAGTGACTTATATATTACGTTTAACCCGAGCAGCGAAAGTCCGCGGTGATGTGAAAATGATGTGCCGGGAGTTGTGCCGTTCTCGGCCGCATCAGTAACCCTCGAGCTCCCGGCTAGCTATCGAGCTGGTGGGTAGCAGACGCCTTCGAAAACGTCGACTCACTTTTGCAAATATGCGATATCTTGATAAACCGAGCAGATATTTGATGTTTACACAACTACTTCCTCGCCTGAAAATATGTTAAAAGTTTATTTTGTGACCCAGAAAGATTAGTATGAGTAATTTTAAAACTTAGTAGCGGCCGCCATTGTTGGAAACTGGAATTTGGCTGGGCCGCGCTATGAATTCTGGGATATGGTAGGCCACAAAGGACACACCCGACCCATCCTTAAAATTCGGGGAAAAGGAGGACGCATTTGTCGGCTACATTCGGAGGAGTCTACGAATTTGGACAGCCTTCGGCGCGTCGCTGTGACGTAATCGGTCTACAAATGCGGCCTCAGGAGGATGCAGCCCATGAATTTGGACACGACCATTGTTTCTAGTTTTGCTTCCCTTGTCTCGTCCTGTGTTATTACTCTCCTCCTGTGGCTCATTCCCCCTCGTTATCCCTCTGTGTATTTAAGCCCCGTGTTTCTCTTTGTCAGCGTTGTGTCCTCCCTCATAGCTGTGTGATTTTCCCTGTGGCTCCTTGTGCTTTAGTTTTCCCAGTTTAGTTTTGTATTGTTTGTATTGTCCTCCTACACCAGCAATAAAGCTGTGTTTTTTGAGTTTACCTTTGTCTCTGTGAGTTTGCGTTTGGGTCCTTCCCTTGCCTGCACACAGCCGTACTGTGACAGTTTGAAGCCTAAGTAGAGATAGTGTCTGTCTCCCGAATCCAAACTGAAAGCTGGTTCCACAGAAGAGGGGCATGAAAACTGAAGGCTCTGCCTCCCATTCTACTTTTAAACACTAGGAACAACAAGTAAGCCTGCAGTGCGAGAGCGAAGTGTTCTAATGGGGTGATATGGTACTACAAGGTCCTTAAGATAAGATGGGGCCTGATTATTTAAGACATTAATACATTAAATTAATTATTTAATTAATTGAATTACAGCATTTGTTTGCTTACCAAGAGTTAGTATGCAAGTATAAGTGTACACTAGCCTCTTTAAAAAAAAATTATGACAGTGGGTTCATATATATATATATATATATATATATATATATATATATATATATATATATCTGGTGAGGAGGTACACCAGAGAGATAGAAGGCAGGAGAATAAACCAGCTGTTCTCCACAGAACCAGCAAAGGTGTACTCTCAGTGGCAAGGGAACAATAAGAGAACAGCACCACCAAGGCTGGAGACGGAGCAATACTGGAAGAGCATATGGGAGAAGGATGCAACCCATAACGGCAATGCTCAGTGGCTAGAGGATCTGAGGGCAGACCACAGCGACCTCCCTGAACAGGGTCCAGTAACCATCACAGTGGCAGATATCCAAGAAAGGGTCTCCAGTATGAAGAGTTGGACAGCACCAGGGCCCGACATGGTTCACGCCTACTGGCTGAAGAAGCTGACTGCACTCCACGAGCGTCTGGCAGCACAAATGAACCAGCTGCTAGTTAACGAAAGACACCCGGAATGGCTAACTGAAGGCCGGACGGTCCTGATCCCCAAGGACCCCAAGAAGGGACCGGTCCCCTCCAACTACCGACCAATAACCTGCCTCAGTACTACATGGAAGCTCCTGTCAGGCATCATATCGGCTAAGATGAACAGGCACATGGGTCAATACATGAGCGGGACACAGAAAGGAATTGGCAAGAATACCAGAGGTGCAAAACACCAGCTACTGGTAGACAGAACAATCAGCCGAGACTGCAAGACCAGACTGACCAACCTGTGCACTGCCTGGATTGATTACAAGAAGGCCTATGACTCAATGCCCCACAGCTGGATACTGGAATGCCTAGAATTGTACAAGATCAATGGGACCCTAAGAGCCTTCATCAGGAACTCAATGGGGATGTGGCGTACAACACTAGAGGCCAACTCCAAGCCCATAGCACAAGTTACCATCAAGTGCGGGATCTACCAAGGAGATGCTCTGTCCCCACTGCTGTTCTGCATAGGCCTGAACCCCCTCAGTGAGATCATTAACAAGACTGGCTACGGATACCGACTACGGAACGGAGCAGTTGTCAGCCACCTCCTGTACATGGATGACATCAAGCTGTATGCCAAGAGTGAACGAGACATCGATTCACTGATCCACACTACCAGGCTATACAGCAATGACATTGGAATGTCGTTCGGACTGGAGAAGTGTAGTCGGATGGTAACAAAGAGAGGGAAGGTAGTCAGAACTGAGGGGATTGAACTACCAGAAGGCAACATTGCAGACATAGAGGACAGTTACAAGTACCTGGGGATCCCGCAGGCAAATGGGAACCATGAAGAGGCCGCTAGAAAGGCTGCAACCACCAAGTACCTGCAGAGGGTCAGGCAAGTCCTGAGGAGTCAGCTGAATGGTAAGAACAAGATCCGGGCCATCAACACATACGCCCTGCCCGTGATCAGGTACCCTGCTGGGGTAATAAGCTGGCCAAAGGAGGAGATAGAAGCCACTGACATAAAGACAAGAAAGCTCCTGACCATGCATGGAGGGTTTCACCCCAAGTCCAGCACCCTGAGGCTGTACGCTAAGCGGAAGGAAGGGGGCCGGGGACTGGTGAGTGTCAGCACCACAGTCCAGGATGAGACAACGAACATCCAAGAATACATTGGGAAGATGGCCCCAACTGACCGAGTGCTCAGTGAATACCTCAGGCAGCAGAAACCCAAGAAAGAGGAGGGAGACGAGGAACCATCATGGAAGGACAGGCCCCTGCACGGTATGTACCACCGGCAGATAGAGGAGGTGGCTGATATCCAGAAATCCTACCAGTGGCTGGACAAAGCTGGACTGAAAGACAGCACAGAGGCACTAATCATGGCAGCACAAGAACAAGCTCTGAGTACAAGATCCATAGAGGCTGGGGTCTATCACACCAGGCAAGACCCCAGGTGCAGGCTGTGTAAAGATGCCCCAGAGACTATCCAGCACATAACAGCAGGGTGCAAGATGCTAGCAGGCAAGGCATACATGGAACGCCATAACCAAGTGGCCGGCATAGTGTACAGGAACATCTGTGCCGAGTATAACCTAGAAGTCCCGAGGTCAAAATGGGAGATGCCCCCAAGGGTGGTGGAGAATGACCGAGCTAAGATCCTGTGGGACTTCCAGATACAGACGGACAAAATGGTGGTGGCTAACCAACCGGACATAGTGGTGGTAGACAAACAGAAGAAGACGGCCGTAGTGATCGATGTAGCGGTTCCCAATGACAGCAATATCAGGAAGAAGGAACACGAGAAGCTGGAGAAATACCAAGGGCTCAGAGAAGAGCTCGAGAGGATGTGGAGGGTGAAGGTAACGGTGGTCCCCGTGGTAATCGGAGCACTAGGTGCGGTGACTCCCAAGCTAGGCGAGTGGCTCCAGCAGATCCCGGGAAAAACATCGGAGATCTCTGTCCAGAAGAGCGCAGTCCTGGGAACAGCTAAGATACTGCGCAGGACCCTCAAGCTCCCAGGCCTCTGGTAGAGGACCCGAGCTTGAAGGATAAACCGCCCGCAGGGGCGTGCTGGGTGTTTTTTTATATATATATATATATATATATATATATATATATATATATATATATATATATATATATATATATACACACCTTAGCTCTAGAACCTTCTAACATTTGGAAAGCAGTGAAAGCAGCTATCTCAAATTCCTGATGGTAAAACAAATGTGTACACGAACGCAAAGAATGTGTGTCATAGAAATACAAAGCAATACAGGCTGAGAGTTGTGTAAGTATCATAAAACAGATTTAAGACAAGCATCTTAGATTCTTTCCACCTGTAGATTCATCTGCAACCAATACTGAAGGGCAAAACTAGCACTGCATTTACACAACCTTTCACAGTCCCGATTCAGCTAGTGTGTGAAACTTAATTTGCCAAGGCCATTAGGCAACATAAGCCACTACTTCCGCACCCACAGCTCCTCTTGCGATACTACTTTCTGTATAGACAGTTCAGCCAGCACTGAAGTCTAAAGGACATGCATCAGTTATAATATTAAATATATCTTAAATATCACCATGTCATTTGTTACATGTTGCAGACTGGACTCTCTGTTTAAAGGGAGGGTCCAAATTCCCTGCTAGCGACTCATTTTTAAAAAATGTTTGTAGAGGCAGTCCATATTGATTTTTTTTCTGTTTTTTTTTTTTTTACACCTGTGGCAATTTAAGCATTTTAGGTGTGCAATGTAAAAAAAAAAAAAAATCAAATACCAAGAATAACTTAATCAAATCACCTGATTTTTATCCTAATCTAACTAATAAACTTGAAATGAATAGATGAAAAGAGCTACATCCAGGCCTTGTCCCGTGCCTGATAATGTCCAGCAGTGACTCAGTATGTCCTCCAATCCCTTTGAAACCTTAATCCAACTTGGCAAAAAAAAAAAAATGAGTAAAGACAAAGCTAAAAATTATAATTACAATTTGTAATTCCTGTGGCATCTCAGAATTTCTAAATCTCTAAATCTCTTTTTTTTTCTTTTTCATAGTAAAAGATGACCTTTGTCCTCCTCCGCTGTGCTTGGCAGAGGTTAGACATACACCTGTTGTCTAGCTCAGACTTTTTTGCTGTTTCAAATAGTTTTTGCAATCACAGAGGTGACAAAAAAAGTGCCTCTATACTTTCCATCAGTACCCAAGTGTTCAGCATTTACTGTCAACACTATAATTTACGTACTTTCATAAATGATAGTTAATTCTTTTCCCCCCCAATGTCCTTGATTCACATCTTGTTGCAGGGTAGAATAGACTGATGTCTAAGCCTAAGTAAATTACCTTTTTAATGGCATTTCCATTGCATAAACTTTCTGATGATAAATGAGTCATCACACAAAGTTAATTACATTTATTTTTGCAGAATTGCACCAGACAAGTGAGTCTGTACAGATGAAAATATGATGGAATGCGGTCTCTGCAGCGTCAACGATTCTTGTGCTTACTAGACGATCTATAAAACATAAAACATTCAAATTGGTTAAGCATTGCAACCTTAGAGATATAACGATAAATTAATTCTATAAAACATTTTTAGTTGTAATAATTTCATGAATATCTCTGATAATAAAATCCTTTTATACTAACATTGTTTATCCAGTCAATGAAAGCGGAGACACGGGTGAAGACAGTAGGCTTCTGATAAGTATTGCATCCCAGACCAGACACGAAGCTGGCAATACCGTGCACGTAGTATTTTCCACCATTCAAGCAGTTAAGAGGGCCACCAGAGTCACCCTGGGAAAAAAAAAAGATTTATTATTTTAATTATGTAAAATGATCCTGTATTTCTTTCTGGCAGCATAGTTTTCTTCTTTTTTTGTAGGATGAAACTCACATTGCATCCAGCCTCTTTTCCATCACCACCGCACACCATGTTGTTTTTCACAGTGCTGCCCCACCAGCTAGGGCTGGAGCAGGTCTGATAGTCCACCACAGGAAGGTAGGCCTGCTTAAGCACAGGAGACAGGCTACCACCGGCTGGACAAAATAAAATGGTAAGGTACATTAGTCTTTACAGAAGACACCCAGTTATGACAGTGATATTGATAGGAGATCATACAAACAACTCACTGGCAGTGCGCCCCCATCCTGTGATGTAGCAGGGGTTGTTGTTGGGCAGAATCTGGCCAGAGGGAGGCAGAGAGCCCAGCTGGACATAAGTGTTCAGGGTGGCGTCTGAGGCCAGTTTCAGCAGAGCGATATCATTCCTAAGGTAGAGAGTTAACAAAATCTGTTTTGTAAAGCCTCTAAAATTGTCTAAATTGTCTAACTCTAACCAAAATAGTTCTGGGAGGCGAATTATGTTCATATCCTTGACCCACCACATCCATAATGTAACATTCAGACCCCAAATCAACACATTTGCCAAACATAATATTACTTAAAAAGGTTATAAATAGCTACAAACAAACAATTTAAAAAATGCTTAGGAATACAAGACATAAAGGTACTTCTCACCCCTGAGACAGTTTGTTAGCATCCCATTGGGGGTGGACATAAATGGCACTGACAGCTATGATCTGCTCTCTGTCACTGATGCTGTTGAGGTCATGTGCACCAAGAATGACACGAAAGGTCCGGGGGCTGCAATGTTTCAGAAACATCCAAAAACAAACACAACATTGTTAGCAATCAATAAGTTGGATTTCACTGCATTATACTCTTGTTTATGTTTGATTCATGTTGTTTGTTTTTCTTTTAAATCAATAAGCAAATTTTCTTTCAATGTGGCAGTTACAAATGAGGTTGTAAGATTTTTCCTCATGCTGGTGGCTTTATGAAACACGGAAATAAATCATAACTAAGTATTCGGTTAGAAGTAACCCATTAACTTTCAAGTCAGGGGTTGAATTTCATTTTACCCTCTACTGTAGAGGAGTTTATATTGGTTTTGAGGACCCTTGTTGGTTTTCCTTAGTTTTACTATGTCCATTGTTAAACCAGTTTTTTATGTTTGTTTGTTTAAATTTTCTGCCTTAATATTCTGTGAAAATTTTTTTCTGTTTTTGTATTTAGGGTGTGGATACTGTTTTTATTTCTACAATCTAGTCTGACCCTGCTTCTTTTTAGGTCGCTGGTTTCTGTTTCCTTTACGCTTTCGTAGGGATTAGTTTAGTTCTTTGTGTTTCCAGACTTCTAAGATTTCTGTCATCATCCTCTCTCTCTTGAGTTTATATGTCAGTCTCTTTTTATTTTCCTATCCTGTAGTTGTTGTCAGGTCTTTGCATTTAGGTTAGGATTAGTCCCCTTTGGTTATGTCTTGTTTTATCCTTTGTAGGTTTATTTTCTTTCCTATTTCAGTTTTACTTCCTGTCTGTATCCCTTTAACCCCCTTAATTGTGTTCAGTTTTTATCGTGTTCAACTGCCTCCCATTCCCCCCCAATGTGTCTTTTCACCAGTCACCCCTCTGTATACTTATAGCCTATCATCCCTACTCATTCCTACCAGCTGCTGGATTTATGATTGTTCTCTTTTCTGGAGTTCATCAGCCAAAATAAACCCCTTGCCTTTTGTTTTTCAAGCCTACCTCCAGCGCCTTGCATTTGGGTCCTCTTCAGCACTTCGTGATAAATGACATAATAAGCCCAAATAAAACTAAAACTCCTACAGCCAAAGAATACTGCGTGAGCCTGTAGTTCATCATTTTGTTACCTGTCCACACAGTGAGCAGCAGTCATAACCCAGCCTCTCTGGATCAGAGTTCCTCCACATGTGTGGTAGTAGGAGCCGCCAGATAGGTACTGAAGAGAGATCTAAGGGAGAAACAGAAATCTCTGTGTAAAAACATTCAAGCTTAATTAAAGTTTAATTTAACAATCTGATATTTTGGCTCTGAACGACCACATGCTTTCATTTTTATTGTGAAAATCAATTGAATGTGTCATACTGGGTTACCTGCCAGGGCCAGGAGTTGGGTGCAGCCACCTCACCTCCTACAACCCTTTGATCAATGTTCATCAGATACTTGGGCTCGGCCAGCACTAGTTAAAAAAATAATGATCAGTTTATACACATTAACAGAAATCTGAAAATGTTATTTGCTTTCATCTTTCGGGAAAAGGAAAAATGATCGTCGCTAAAAGAGTGACTGAGTGAATGTACGGACGGTACAGGGCACGACAGAGAGTATGAGAATAAAACGAGACAGACGGATCAATAATGAATGGTTATATAGCACAATGTCTGCTGTCATTTTCTTACCCAAGGCTGCAAGACTTGTCAACACCAAAAACCTGAGCATGTTTGCAGTCTCAAAACGTCTGTGCAGGAACCAGTGCTGCTTTCCTTCTTTTATACCTGAACTTGACCTTCAGCTGATGTGGAAAAATGTGACTGGTCTTTCCCCTGTGACAAAACCCAGGTGTGTACCTGTGGTCTGTGTCACACAGCGCTATCACAGCCAGTTAAAAAAAACATCCCCTGCTTTGGTCAGTTGAATGTGGTCCAAAATGAACAATGTCACATGGATTGACAGTTTTATTGCTGGATAAAATGAGTCACAGTGGTTCAGAGCAGTTAAAAGGAATACATTTATAAATGTATTCTTGCTAATAGTGCGCACCACACTTATTTTGGGCAACAGCTTACAGAAAAGATATTTTCTCAAAATACTTTTGTCAGAAAAGGAGTGTAAGAATGATTCATTCTGTAAATAATGACAATAAATCATATCATAATGTCATCATATCAGATATGTATGACAGATACGTATGAAAACCTACACTGTTACCTCTCACCCAATGTCCTCAATGATTTATTAAATACAGATCATTCCCATTACAGTGCAGCATGAAATCTTAAAATAAAGTGCCTGATGTAAGAGAGGGCAAGATCTTGTGAAGACTTACATCACAGCATAATCACATGTCCATTTGAACCAGCATGAATTATCAAGTGAGCATGGGAAAGCAAACGGCTGTGGCATCAATGGTGTAATGGCATATTCCAAAATTACACATTAAAATGGAAAACAGGTTCACTTTTTATCTTCTAGTGTCTAGAATCACCTAGACAGTATGACTGACCATGTTAGTCTCTGGAAAGTAAATCTTTTGTTATATTTTACAATATGTTTTACAACTGTCCCATCTGGTCTGTATATTAATTAAAGAGAATATTTCTAAAGTTAGAAATATAAAGAAATGAAGGATAAAGAAGACAATAATTCGTATTGTTGTTATTCATGCCTAATTTAGTTTTTTGGGTTTTTTTTTTTGTTGAAGCTGTTTCAAAAAAACTGAACTGAAACGAAGCTAAAGGAATACTTGAGTGTGATGTCTAGATGGTACCAATTATTTACTAATGTCAAACTAAATGTAATATTAAAAAGGTAATTTAATTTTGTTTGTAGTATAAAGAGTCATTCATGATTCAGAGCAAGGTAAGCGTATACATTATTTTATAGATACAGTAGAAATATGAACTGTAAAGCTAATTGAAAACAGGACAATATTATGGGCTAACACTAGAGGGGACTAAAGACTAACAAACACTTGGCATCTCTACAAAGGGACACACACATTCCTGGTCATACAGACAGATGACAGATGTGGTCCTGACTTTGCTTTGAAAACCTCAAATATTCATGCAGGTCGATTTTAAATTCAGTCTGTAGTGTAGTGCTAATGCTACTACTGAGATTTTTTAAGAGTTCTCTCCATTCCTAACTCTGTGTTTAAATCCAGTGTGAGAACTGAGGTAAAAGTGATTTCTCTCCCTCAGTTCATCATAACCCCTCTGACATTGAACATTAGAATCACAGATGGATTACTTGATGATTTATGCACAGTAAGTCTCTAAGTAAAATACATATAATTATACTTTTTAAAAGCCTTTTACTTGTTCTGAACTAGTCACGCTGATAGCACCAACAGTAGCTTACTGAACAATAGGAAGGCCTCTGATGTGTCCATATTTTATAAAACAGTCCTTAATTAGACAGAAAGTCATTAAAACTGTATGGATTTTGGATTATTGTCTTATCAGGCTATTAAAGAGATAGCTGTGCTGCCTAGTAATTGAGCTGCCCCCCTGACACACAGGGGAAAGGTCCTAATGCTGTAGGACTTCCTGACCAACAGAGGCTCCACAGTTTCATTATTTTCTCCTCGTCCTTTTCAAACTTCTTGTGTACTCCTCCACCACCCCAACCTTTTCTTGCAGAGGCATAAATCAAACGAGGAGATCAAAGACAGGAAGTACTGGGGATGTGTTAATTAAAGATGTTTGTTCTTGATACAGCTTCCCTCATTAATGAACAGTCGATTTGGTTCCCATAAAGATGTCTCACATACACGAGCAGGAAATTGAGGTTTGGAAAAAAAGATGGATGAGATGCACTGATTGTGCGTTGGGTGTGTGATAGAAAGTTGGGGAGGGCTATCACGCAGTGTAAATGTTGATTATGCCAATGTGACACTATTTAAAAAACTCTTGCCAGACTGGAGCTGACAGATTTAAACATCATTTAAATAGGAAACCACTAGCGTTACTACAACCAAATACAGTTACTCATTCCATGATATTCTGATATTCGGTTATTACTTACCATTGGATAATGAATTTCTGTGAGGAAAGTGAGGCAATACAGTGTGTGACACAGACAACTCAGACATTTTAAGAGCTATATAAAGTAGTTTAAGGTAAATCCAAATAAGCATGAGTACAAAAGTTGCCATTAAAGGCACTTATGACAGTCTGGTGCTCAAATATTTGATTTGTATTCCATCTTTTTGTTTCCTACGGTCCATCATTTTCCTGTGAATTTAAAGCTGTATTTTTGTTTCTTTTTTTATTTAATCAATTTGCACTAGTAGAGCACATGGCAAACACAGCACTGAACATATAAAAAAAGAATAAAACAAAAAAATGTGAATTTCTTGTAAATGAAGTTCTTGAAAGTACAATTACAAAAAAAAACCCCAAAACTTATGAAGAGTGGCTTGTAAGGGGTGAAAACCTTTCTCTCTAAAAAGAACACGGCAGCCTGGCTTAGGTTTGCATGTCCTTTCAGTATAGTGGAGACTGAGAATAAGAATAAAAATAAAAATAAGAGTAAGACTAGAGTGTGGATGTTTGCCCATCATGCACAACACCACTTCTGACAAAAACAAAGCATGTTCATACAAACACCTCTTACCAACTGTCAAGCACGATGGTGGCGAGATGATGATGATTTGGGCTTGTTTTTCAGTAACAGTATAACAAAGTATCCCAGAGCCAGGAGTGAGGCTGTAATCCAACAGCTAAAGCTTTACCAATATTGTATTATGTAACAAAACAGCAATCCCAAGCAGCAACAAATGTATAGCTGAATGACTGAAAAACAATCAAGATGCTGCAAAGACCCCATCAGTAAATACCTTAAAATGGTCCTGAAGAGAGCTGTGGATTAATGCCCGCAAACCTTAATGAAGTGAAACAACATTGTGAAGAAGACTGGGCCTAAATTCATATTCGTAATCATAGGGAAAAAGATTATTTCAAGTTATTGCTGCTAAAGATGGTTTTACAAGTTACTGATTCATTAGGTGTGTGTAGTGGGTTTTTTTTTTTACAGAACTGTACACAATCCTGTGAAAACTGCAGGAGCAGACAGACAGAGCAGACATTTTTGCATCATTGCTTCTTGCACGTGAGCATAGCATTAACTTGCTCTACTAATATTAAATATATTCCCTGAAGTCTTATTGGACAAAGTTTAACAGAGTTATAGTTTCCATTGTTATTTAGTCACTGGCAATGCAGTCCTGTCTTTTATTTTTGTTTTCCTGATGGGCACAAGATTCCTGGGTTGTCTAAGATAACACTGAATTCCTTGAAACACAAAGATTTTACAGAAGGCTCTCTGTGATTACCTACATAACACTCTTGCACTTGATGAACATCTGTCAAGCCCACAAATAAAAACAGAACAGCACCATTTGCACCATCTCACAGCACCTAAGAGTATTAACACTGGTTTGTCTTTCAACTCTTTGTTGTAGTGGTGTAACTTGTTTATATGTAAGGTTTAAGGAGTTGCAGCACTAGATTACTGCAAGGCATAGCACTAATCTATACAGTCTACTAGAGCTGACAGTGTATTAGCACTTCTCCCTGCTGGCCAGGGAAATGTGGAGGGATGCATCAATGCTTCCATGTGTCCTGCTGGGTGACAGCAGTGAAACTGATCCACTGGGCTGTTTGCAACCTTTAATTGCAATTACACCAAAGTGAAAACAATCAATACAGCCTCCCACTACCCCATGCACCCCCCCCTCTCTCTCTCAGTCGCGCTTCCTCAGGAGCTCATTTTTCTTCTCATGTTTCCGTCCTCATTCTTCTCAGTCTGCTCATTTCTATAGATCTGGCAAAAAAATGTGCCTCATAGGCGGTGGGGTAATGCGGTTTATGGGGGCAGGGACAAAGTGGTGCAGCAGTAATGCTGCTTAAGAAAGATGATCTGCTGTGGTTACGAGTACTTGATTGATCCTTTGGAGTATTGTTCATCTATCTCTGTCCTACAGCGGCTGCTGCTACTTTAACCTTTAGCTTCCTGTTCCCTCTTCCGTCTGCTTTGGCCTCAGGTGCTGCCAGAGCGCCAGGTCCCAGGCCTTGGTTGAAGCAGTGATGGGGTCTACTGGAGTGGAAAAGGAGGCTGCTGCTCCAAGCTTCCTTCACAGAGTGATAGAGGGGAAAGGAGATTAAAAACTGACCTACCATATTGCTTCACACTGTGTGTTCTAACAATAGGGTCATTACACAGCCTTCAAAAGCTGAAACCAAAAACCATTAACTGAAGAATAAAGGTTCAACAATATCAAAATTAGAAGACACAGAGGATATCTCATGAAGAAATTACCAAACGCAGTTAGCATTAGCACACAAACTGATTAGCATATTTAAAAAGTGATGCAGTAAGTAAAAAACATTTATGGTTATTTATAGCCGTCAACTGTTTTTTTTTATTATTATTATTTTTAACAAGGAAATCTAATTATAATAACAAACAGTGAACAGGGCTTGTAAAGCTCTTTTGTAATGCATAGTTTTATTGCACTGCATGTTTATACCTGACACTGGTTGACGATATAATTACTCCCAGAGGGAAAGGAGAGGAAAAATATGTCAATTAGTGCATTTTCTAGACTGTCAGCTAGCTTGAATAAGTGTGCTGTGATAAGAGTAACTTTCGTTCGTTTCCAGACTAACATGTCACTACACAAATTGTCAAATTCTTTTGTGTCATTACCATTTTCTTTTGTTCTGTGTTTTGCTTTTAACAATACAAAGGAAGAGATATTTATTTGAATACCTGCTTAATTTGTAAGTTTAGTTACTTACAAAGAAACAAACAGTCTCTAATTCGTATAATAGTTTTGTTTTAAATAGAGAGTGCACGTGGCACCAGGACGCTCTAGGCCGTAGGTCGATGATCGATTTTGTAATCGTATCAGCAGACCTGCGACCATATGTTCTGGACACTCGGGTAAAGAGAGGGGCTGAGCTGTCAACTGATCACCACCTGGTGGTGAGTTGGATCAGGTGGCGGGGGAGGACGCTGGACAGACCTGGTGCACCTAAACGCGTAGTGAGGGTGTGCTGGGAACGTCTAGCAGAGGCCCCAGTCCGCGAGATCTTCAACGCACACCTCCGGCAGAGCTTCGACAGCATTCCGAGGGAGACTGGGGACATTGAGTCCGAATGGACCATGTTCAGAGTCTCCATTGCCGAAGCTGCTGCATTGAGCTGCGGCCGCAAGGTGGTGGGTGCCTGCCGTGATGGTAATCCCCGAACCAAATGGTGGACACCAGAGGTGAAGGGAGCCACCAGGCTGAAGAAGGAGTCCTATTGGGCTTGGTTAGCCTGTGGGACTCCGGAGGCAGCCGACAGGTATCGACAGGCCAAGCGGAATGCGGCTTGGGCAGTGGCTGAAGCAAAAACTCGGGTGTGGGAGGAGTTCGGAGAGGCCATGGAAAAAGACTTTCGGACTGCCTCGAAGAGATTCTGGCAAACCGTCAGACGTCTCAGGAGGGGAAAGCGGTGCTCTACCTGCACTGTGTATAGTGCTGGCGGAGCGCTGCTGACGTCGACTGAGAAAATTGTCAGGCGGTGGAAGGAATACTTCGAGGACCTCCTTAATCCCACTGACACGTCTTCCGAGGAGGAAGCAGAGTCTGGGGATGAGGGGAATGACCCGCCAATTTCCGGGGGCGAGGTCACTGAGGCAGTTAAACAACTCCTTGGTGGCAGAGCCCCTGGTGTTGATGAGGTCCGCCCCGAGTTCCTGAAGGCTCTGGACGTTGTAGGGCTGTCCTGGTTGACACGCCTCTGCAATGTTGCGTGGAGATCAGGGGCAGTACCTGTGGACTGGCAGACCGGGGTGGTGGTCCCCATCTTTAAGAAAGGGGACCGGAGGGTGTGTTCCAACTACAGGGGGATCACACTCCTCAGCCTCCCTGGGAAAGTCTATGCCAGGGTGCTGGAAAGGAGAGTTCGTCCGTTAGTCGAACCTCGGATACAGGAGGAACAATGCGGTTTTCGTCCTGGTCGCAGAACACTGGACCAGCTCTTTATCCTCTCCAGGATACTTGAGGGTGCATGGGAGTTTGCCCAACCAGTCTACATGTGTTTTGTGGACTTGGAGAAGGCATTCGACCGTGTCCCTCGGGGTGTCCTGTGGGAGGTGTTGCGGGAATATGGGGTGTCTGGCCCATTGCTACGGGCCATTCGATCCCTATACAACCGTTGCAAGAGCTTGGTTCGCATTGCCGGCAATAAGTCGGACTCGTTCCCGGTGGGTGATGGGCTTCGCCAGGGCTGCCCTTTGTCTCCGGTTCTGTTCATAATTTTTATGGACAGGATTTCTAGGCGCAGCCAAGTGGCGGAGGGCTTTCGCTTTGGTGGCCTCAGAATCTCATCTCTGATTTTTGCAGATGATGTGGTTCTGTTGGCTTCATCGGGTGAGGGCCTCCAGCTCGCACTGGAACGGTTCGCAGCCGAGTGTGAAGCAGCAGGAATGAGGATCAGCACCTCCAAATCTGAGGCCATGGTTCTCAGCCGGAAAAGGGTGGAGTGCCCACTCCGGGTCGGGGATGAGTTCCTGCCACAAGTGGAGGAGTTCAAGTATCTCGGGGTCTTGTTCGCGAGTGATGGGAGAAGGGAGCCGGAGATTGACAGACGGATTGGGGCTGCAGCTGCAGTAATGCGGACGCTGCACCGGTCCGTCGTGGTGAAGAGGGAGCTGAGTGTAAAAGCGAAGCTCTCAATTTACCGGTCGATCTACGTCCCTACCCTCATCTATGGCCACGAGCTGTGGGTAGTGACCGAAAGAACGAGATCGCGGATACAAGCGGCAGAAATGAGCTTCCTCCGAAGGGTGGCTGGCCTCTCCCTTAGAGATAGGGTGAGAAGTTCGGCCATCCGGGAGGGGCTCAGAGTAGAGCAGCTGCTGCTCCACATCGAAAGGAGCCAGCTGAGGTGGTTCGGGCATCTGACAAGGATGCCCCCTGGGCGCCTCCTGGGTGGGGTGTTCCAGGCATGTCCCACCGAGAGGAGGCCCCGGGGCAGACCCAGGACACGCTGGAGAGATTATATCTCTCGGCTGGCCTGGGAACGCCTTGGTATTCCCCCGGACAAGCTGGAGGAGGTGGCTGGGGAGAGGGAGGTCTGGGCCTCTTTGCTTAGGCTGCTGCCCCCGCAACCCGGCCCCGGACAAAGCGGATGAAGATGGATGGATGGATGGATGGATGGATAAATAGAGAGACGGAATACCAATAAAAAAATCCAGGGAAAAAGCCACATTACAAAGGTTATAAATTGATTGATCCCATATAATTCTGGCTCCCACAGATTGGCTGTGTGCCCATGTGTGCCCACAGATTATAATAAGTCAATTACAGATACTCTTGATCTCAACTTGTAATGCATACAAAGCGCGCTTGTCCATAGAATTCTTCCACTCTAACATCTCCACCATTATGGGTAAAAGCTGTCAAAGGACATCAGGGACCTGTAGACCTATAGACCTGCACAAGGCTGGAATTGAGTGTAAGACGACTAGCAAGAAGCTTGGTGAGAAGGTGACAACTGTTGCAATTATTTGGAAATAGGTGAAAATGACCATCAGTCTAGAGCACCATGCAAAGCTTGCCTCAGGGGGTGTGGATAAAGGTACTTGGGACCACAGTTACCAACAATACTATTGGTAATGCACTACACCATAATAGATCGAAATGTTGCAGTGCCTGTAAGGTCTCTCTGATCAAGAAGCCAAATATACAGGCCCATATTATGTTTTCCAGGGAGGAGCCAATTCATTGGGTAAAATATTGGATGAGCATCTCCTTCCCTCCCTAGGACAGTAAGGATGGATCATGAATGGATCTTCTGGCATGACAATGACCCAAACCATAAAATCAAGGCAACAAAGAAATGGCTATAGAAGAAGCACATTAGGGTAACTGAATGCCTAGCAAGACTCCAGATCTCAATCTGATAGAAAATCCGTAGACCCAGCTGAAACTTCAAGACACCAAGAGACAGCCAAGAAACCTAAAGAATTTAGAGAGCCGTTGGTAACACATTTTATCATAATGGATTGAAAGAGGAGTGGACCAGAATCCCTCCAGAGATTAGTGCAAACCTATTGTCCAACTACAAGAAACCTCTTACAGCTGTGCGTGCCAACACGTTTCCACACCAAGTACTCGTCTTTTGCTGGAGGCTCAAATACCTTTTTCACTTAATGACATGCAAATCAGTTTACATTTATGTAATGTGATTTTTGCTTTTTGTTTTTTTTTCTTATCGGTTGTTCAGTTGAACAGTAGTTTCTGTCCATGACAATGAAACTACTGTACAAATTAGAGGCTGTTTGTTTCTTTGTAAGTGAGCAGACTTATAAATTCAGCAGGGAATCAAATAATTATTTCCCCCACTGTGATAAACCATCAGTGGTAACACAAATCAGATATGTTACAACAGGGAATAAAAGTGCTGAAATTGGGTTGTTTGATGTCTGAGGATGATGCTAGTTGAACAACACAGCTCTGACATTAAGCAAACCTCAGATTTCCAAATCTATTGTGTATTCTGTCAATCACTTTTTACCACTGACAATTAAGTACAGAGAGACAGAATGCAATCTCGAGGCTTCATTGGTCTGTGCAATATTACTTTCATGCATGACTACTGTCTACATTATGAGAGGAGGCTGGAGAGGAGAAAATTAACTTGGACCTTAGCAATTTCGTCAAAGGAAATGAAGTTTGGATGGCGAGTGCATTAATGATAACACTGTGTTCGAGTTACAGAATGTACAAAATCCAAGGCAAAAAAACTTTGAATTGTAATATGACATAAAGCTTCCTGGTACCATAAAGAAGAAAATAACAAGATATGATTTGATAGAGAGGATATTTTATGTAATGCTACAAACCCATGCCCTAGCCCATGGTAAATAGTACATATTTACTAATACAGCGCATATATAAGTTGGCTTTCTTTGACTGACACACTCACACACTGTGCTTGATTTTACTGAAAACAGACACTGATCCATTCATAGAAGTAGCTCCTATTTCAGCCTTTCATTTTGCCCTGTAGGGATAACATTATGGGTTAAAATTAATTGAGGCCAATGTGGCTCATAAAAAGAACTCTTCATATATCTATATAAACAGTATTCACTGTGTGTCTCTCAGAACCGAGTTTAACAAAACAGCAGGTTATAATTTAAATACAGAACCTGAAAAGTCTGCCATTAAATGTTTAATCATCAATTGGAACTTATTAAGAATACTCTAAACACCACTAGAGGTATGCTTTGTGGTCAGCAATAAAAAGCAATTGCTGGCAATTTAATTTTCAATTATTGCTTCAATAAAACGCATTCTTTTTATGTCATATCATAGGCTAGCTGCCAATTTTTTAAACCCATATCTTGTGCATGCAGTAATACAATATTTTCTTTTCTTCAGTTCCACTGCAGCAGAATACTGCACAGAGGACCACCAATGAAATAGGAGACATAGCCAGAGAGGTGTGTGGGGTGTTGGATGAGGCCTGGATGTGAATATTTAATTAGCTGTTAATGAAAAGAAGTCATTAGGCTTAATTCCTCCTTAAGGCTAATTTAAACGTTCTTTTGCACTTCTCATGAGAGCAGAAGTCAGTGTGCAAGGCAACAGGGAGGAGTTCCTATGCTGTCCCATAATGAGGCTTCAGCTGTGGACAATAGCCAATCACTCAAAATTGTGTAGCAGTAATGAGCGCACAAATCATCACCAAATACACAATTAGAGGCAATTGTGAGCAGCTTGATTTGCTCATGAGAAATATAAAAAAGAACCATTTGCTTACCTTTGAAAATATGTAAAATGTAAATGTAGCCACGTTGTTCCAGATGCCGGTGCAGAAAGAAGATGTGTCTGGGAGCTAAAGTACTTGTAACAGCTCATTAACTGGAACATTTCACTGGTTTTGCCTGGTTCCATACAAGTGCAAAATAAGTCTAAAGGTCTTGCATTACCATCTTTCCAAATATCTTATGACACTCATGGTAGCTCAAGCCTGAGGCTGTGAATCCACAAAGTTTGTGGATAATAATTCTAAAACTTTTCTTCCAGGGGCAGAGAATCAATCTTGCAGCAGAGAGAGTTGATGCTGTATTAGACTGGAGACACAGATGAATAACCCATGTTCAGATGCAATCAGCTACACTAAGAGGGGCAGAAATAGAAAGTGGCACAATGACACTACCTACTCATCCACAAATTACCTTCCAATATGTCTTTTAACTGAGCCAACAAGACACTGCTATCAGCGTGGCTTGAAAGGTTAAGCCTTTAAGTAATGCCTCTAAATAGATATCACTGAATAAGTGCATGTCAAACTTGAAAATCAAATTAGAATGACTGTTTTCCATCTTTATGTCAATTCCTTATCACACTGTACTTCTGTTGGTTTAACTATGGCTTTCATTCATAAAGACACACTGCAAGATATTCCCTTGAGACCCTGAGTTGTCAGTTGCTGGCATATAAATAGATTCATGATGAGATGCAATGTTTCTGGTGAGAATGTCTCAATTGTGATTTGCTCTTCAAAACCATAGCTGGAGTGTAAAAGGAGGTTACAGGCCATGTGGAGAAGCATAACCTTCGTAGAGTTGGTATGGCATATCTTGAAGGAGAAAGTATCTTTGTGAACTGCGTCACTCGACACACCTGGGGATTTTGAGGCTTTCTAGAGATGAATTATCCTGTTGTCAATAAAAGTGTCCTTGACTGATAATGATCATTGCCCATCGGCCCACATTTGTCTGGGCTGAAACCTGCAGATATTCATTATTAGATCTAATGACCATCTGTCTGTTAAGTCCTTGTCTGTCACAGTCTGGTGATGTCATTCTCTGGACCAGCGCCATGAGAAGACAACAGTTGCTTGGAAGCCATTTTGGTGTGGATGGGAAACTGACTCAAATCATCAGGGTCAAGAGCCTCTTGCTCCCTCTGTGTCCTGTTTGCCCAATGATAACTAAAGAGACTTGTCAATGGGACTCCAGAGTGTATTCATATTCAATGCCAGCTCCCTCTGAGTTGGTTGGCGCAGCACATAGCCTTGGCCAAAGTAAAAGCCAATCTACATGGAGTGAGCTGAAAGGAGAGGAGGACACAAGAGAGAGGAGAGAAGAGACTGGGTAATCTTCCCCTGTGTGTAAGCTACTCTCGCCACTAGTGTAATCTAAATGAAATATTAAAAGAGACTCAGCCTCACAAAGTGTTATGGAAACAAACCTCTTGTTTCCCATGTGCTAACATGAACTACTTCGATGTGGAAGTGCTCTACACTAGTCTGCATGCAGTATAGCTGTAGAAATATGTAATTGGGGCTACAACCACTTGCATTACTGCACAGTTAAATGTAGTGAAAAGAAAGTTATGCTCTACAGTGTGCTGCTCTTATGGGTTTTCACGCATGCGCTATTTAAATTGGCCGTTCACGCAGCTACTGTGCTTTTGCTTGTAATTTTACTTAGCACTGCAAATGCAGTATGATTACTATTAAGCAGATTGACAAATCTAAACATGAAGTGATATTTTAAACTACTGGTCTTTAATTTAAATAAATTCTTAGCAGAAAACACAGGCTCTGAATGACTACTCAATGATCTTGTACTATCATGGAAATGCATAAAGACAGCATGCTGCTTTGGGGATATTTTAACAAATAAAACTGTTAATTACAGGAATAATAACTGGGCTTAGTGGCCATTTTTCAGACTTCATGGGGTAAAATGACATGTGAAATAGGAAAACCAGTCTTACAACACCTAAAATGACTTCAGGAAATTGGAGCATGACACATATGAATTTTCCATGATACCAGGCGGCAATGAAACATTAGCTTAAATGACAACTTCTGCTGGTAACAGCAGTTGACATGTTGAGAAAACTGAGGGGGAAAGATACTATGACAAGAAGGTGGAGATATGTAAAATCTGAGAAAAGGACGGCAAAGAATGGTTAAGGTTAATTCATATTTTGCATGCCACATTTTTAACTTGTTAGTGTGAGCAAGACTGGCTTTCTTATGACATAAACCTATAGGCTACAGTTCCAGACACTAACACAAATCCCTATCCTAGGACATACATGTCATCTTCATTTTACAAACATAAACAGGTAGAAATTGAGGCTATAAGTCTGACTGCTCATCACAGCTTTTGTTACCTGTTGAAAATCAGGGTCTGGCTGCTAGGCTGGCGTCAGCAAATAATCAACTTTAACATCCCTCTGGGTTTTTGGCCAGCTTTATGCTAGCATGCTGTCTGTATAGATGCTTGCAAAGAGCCAAAGTTCTGTTTAATGCGGCTCTTTCTGTCCCGGATGCAGTTTCCACTTCATCATCACTTTGTGCAATAAAACTAAAAGAAATGTCCATACCACAACTCCTCAAAATGTATTAAAATACCGCTCCACCATTTCCATCCTCCCACACATAAATTGAAACAAGCTGATTGCAGGAAGAAAAAAACAACATGTTTGTTTGATGATTTTTTTTCTTTCTATCCATTTGGGGCCCAAAACATTTGCAACACAAGTGACGACTGACGACATAACTGTAACTGTAATGAAATTATTACATTACACTAATATGTTACATTATGAAATGTAGTCTGTTATTACTGCAACTTCTGCATGTGTTCTGTTTCACGTGTGTGTAAAGTTTGAAATGGACACAGCGAGTCCATTACACGCTTTGCCGTGATACCAGGTTGCACTGTAACACCATCACCAGCCTGAACAGTTTTTCCAATCCTGTATTTTCCAGCCTTGTTGAGAACGTGCAACTACCCAACAGCCACGTCACAGTTTAAGTGACAAAATCAACTTTCTTTATTTTCTAATGCTCACTTTGAGGTCTTGAGCACATTGGTTAATTAGATATTTGTAAACTAGAAGTTGAAAAGCTTTACCTAACAAAATGGGCGGTGGGTGTATGTCCATCTTATATATACAGTCTACACTTTAAAAGTTGACCAAATCCTGTATTATAGTAACAAAGAGTAAAACAGTAAGTAAATTAGAATAATTCACACAACAAGTCTGGTGCAAAGGTAATGATTTTCTGCTTAGGTCATTTATCTTTTAAAGTGTTTGTTTAGGCCTTTAGGATAACTAAAAATTCTCTTTCCTTTAGTAGGCTAGCTCATTGTTTTCTTGGTAGTTTAGCTAAAGCAGGCTAAGTAATTTTACCCAAAAATGTAACTAAACTTAAACTAAGGTAATTTTTTCCTGAATTCACGGAAAATGGTATTTTCCTAGAACCTTCTTACTCACGGACATATCGTTTCAGGAAAAGAAAAAAAAAATCAGAGTCATTATCATTGCATTGTTGTGGACGCAGTTCGGAGGAGGGAATGGATTATGGAAGGGATTATTAGAAAAATAGGGTTTCCATTTATGTAACCCAAAAAATTTGTATTTAAAAAAGTAATACATTTTGAGCTCATAAAATAAGTCAAACTCATCTCAACTCAGGCAAAGACTGCAAACTTAACAAACCAAATGACTGCCCAAATAAACATAACTGACATAAACATGAAATGACACACAAGGGGTAACTAAACAAAACACAATTGTAAACAACAAACAATGCAGTGTAGTTTGGTTTGTTAATAAACTAAACACCAAAGAAGAAAATCAAAAACCACTAAACCCTAAACTCAATATTTAACTAAGTACAAATACTTTGTTTTTAAATTAAAGAAAACACACATTCTCCCTTTCAGCAAGAAGTGGTGGTGCAGTCCAATTATCCCGCTTTGCATTTAGTGGTTTCAAACCCTGGCTGCCATCTTTTGTCCAGCAACTCCCAGGGATAATGGCAGGTAAGAAATAAAAGACAAAGGTTAGTCAAAAATCAAAGTAATGAAGTGGTATGAATACATAAGTAAACTAAATGTGTGCGCTTACAAATAGAACAAATGTATCCAAACCAATCAATAAAGTTCTTGGAAACTAAAGTGTGTTATTGTGTTCAAACAAAGGAATGAAAATACAAGAGTTACCGATTTTAGAGTGTGGCCATGGGTTTGGCCATCACAAAATCTAGAACTGTATTTAAAAACTGCACAATCAGTCTGTGTATGAAGGAAAATGTAATTTTATATTTGAATGTCTGTGGCAGGGATCCATTCATGTTTTAAACCTTGTCTATTCTGCTTTTATGCATACAAACAATGCACTTTAGAAATGATAAAAAGTCAGAAATAATGCATAATCTTTAAGGATGACAAAATATATAAGTGTACAAAGACACTGTGGCATAAACATAGGTGTTCTAGTGATTATTCATGAGAAGCCGTTGTAAAAGACTGCCTATAAACCTAACGTTTCTTTTCATTTTCCAAGCTTCCAAGATTTCTCTTATAAAATATATGTCCACTTTCACAGAGACGCTGATGAAAATACATTCATAAGCAGTTATTGATATCTTGAAAGTCTAAGCAGAACTGAACCAGAAAAGGCCCACTGAAAAATTACTTTGACAGGAAGGGCTATCTATCCAGGTTTGTAGAGAATTTTGCCATTTTCTTCAGAGCAATGTAAATGGATAGGAGTATCCTCTCACTGGGCTTCTTTAGCATTACCCAATAGAAAAAAATAATAAAAACTAAATTTAGGCAAGTATACATCCCATCACCTGCTATCAAAATCCACCTCAGGAATTTAATATCTGCGGTAATATCAAACCCATGTATGTCACTTTGGCACAGTGTCTACCCAGAATACGCATCACCTCACTGGAACAGAGCAGGGATCATCTTTCCAGCAATGATGATCAATATAAGGCGCAGGGTTTATAGATGACTGCCACATTGTCACAGTCAATTCTATGGCAAATGGCAATCATGGACGCATTATGAACAATTTCATGGGTGAGCTCCCCTTTCTTCTTAGCAATACAGTTTCTATGACAGATTTGGTGCTGGCACTCTGGTGACACATCTGCTTTATTAGCTGTGTTTGGCTCACTTGCTCAATCGGACGTATTTGGATGTTCCACCCAATCAGCTAAACAGAATTGGTGAAGCAGTTGAGAAAATATATCAGTTAGGTGATTTCTATGAGCTTATGCACAACTGCATGTGTGTGAGCATGCCTATGCTGTATAAGCATGCATCAGTCATCTGTATGTGTAGCTCAATATGCTGAGACTCTGTA